>NW_007042231.1:261971-265644 GCF_000164805.1 Carlito syrichta
GCACTCATCCCAGCAGGGAGAAACCTCACTCGATGGAGCAGCTTAGGTCAACATCTGAAAAGAAACAGGACCTTATTTTCCTTAGAGTGTCATCTCTAGGAAAGGTAATGATGCCGAAAAATAGGGAAGGTGACTGTCTTTCTGATCTGACACCAGTCAGGATTTGCTTTATCTTGTCCACACCTGTGGAAAGGTATATTTTACAAGGTGAAGGTAAAACAGATTGAAATGCATATAATCATCCCAGGAGGCCAGTCGCTAGAGTAAAGTCACCACTCCATGCATTTTACGGGCATGCCTTCACAAAGTGCTGATTGCATGTACACTTTAAAGATGACGTGGTCCTCCTCCAAGCATTCTTTATTTTTAAAGAGCCCCTGTGTTGTGTTTCCAAGGTTATCAGCTTAGCTTGGCAAGAATAGTAAAAGAACAGCCGAAAGGTTTGTGTGAGCTAAGGACTCAGGTGGGGAGGAGGATTTAAAAGGTTCTTCAAGAATGAATCTGATAACAAAAGTCTAGGTCTTTAGGTAACTGGGTGAGTCTGACAGGTGTCAGAGAAGTGCTACCATGATGAATAAAAGCGTACAAGTTAGTGACAGAGGGATGCTGGATGATCCTTCTTCAACACTTGCTTTTGTCTTCCCAGCATGCCAAACTGGCTTTAACACCCAGGGCTTCAAAGCGAATTCTCCATTTCCTAATTAAGACAGAAAGGTGAAGATGGACAAGAATGTGTCAACTTCACATTAATCACACACAAACTCAATGCTCTCTGCTCCATCAAAAGAAGCCAGTTATGTTAGAAAAACATGCCACCTGCAGTTGATGAAAAATTAGACATGCAAGCAACAAGGCAGACTCAGGCTGCAGGGATATTTAGTTTGCTTTTCTTGCCACTAAGAAAAAGTTTCCTCTGTTGTTAAGGTACAGACAGGGTGAGGGTGGAGAGGCGCAGGGAGGCGCAGCACCGCAGGGGTTGGCAAGCCAGAGGTGCCGCACTGGGAACCCAGAGATCTGAGTAAATGCAAAGAATTGCAACACACAGAGGTGAGAGAAGAAAAGATTTATTTAAGAAAAGTTCACCCCCCACAGACAGGGAGTGGGCCTACACTCTAGGTGAGTGTGGCGTCGTAACCCCCAAAGCCCTGGCTTAAATCCTTTACTTGGAGTTGTTGCATGTGACTGCCATGACTTCTTTATCGACCACCTGTGGATGTCTTGGAGATCCTGTGACACAGAAACTCATTAATGTCTGTCCATATTATCATAGCCCCTAGAGAAGGGCGTGACAAGCATTCCAATTCTCCTGCACCTTCCCAAACGACATTCCTTAGAGATAATGGAGGGTGCACCTCCCCTTATCGCCTAGGCATTCCCAGTGGTTAGCTTCAGAGGATCCTTGACTTCACCGTAGATAGTGCCCAATTTACTGGAAGATTGAATCCCCACCTGCTCTCCCTCTGAGCGGTTATATCTTTTGCAATTACAAGTTTCATGACTTTTACAATCCTTGCCCAATGCCTGATGTCCTAGGCCTTGTAAATTCCCTTTATTTTAGGCAAGCTTGAATGCCGCTATGAGATACCTTTGATACCTGGCACCAGGAAGTCTATTTCTGAAAAGACAAAGTCGACAAAGTTAATTTTACTTAAAGTGTGCATTTCTCCAAAAGCATAGCTTCTACTTTCTCATCATTGTGTCAGGGTTTAAAAACAAGATGAAAAATGGCTTCCCACTCTCGGTCTGCCCTTTCCCCTATGTCACTCGAAGCAGACAGTCACCTTCCCTATTCTTCAGCATCATTACCTTTCCTAGAGATGACACTCTAAGGAAAATCAAGGTTCCATTTCTTTTCAGATATTTACCTCAGTTGCTTCATCAAGTGAGATTTCTCCCTGCTGGGATGAGTGCAGAAGGGGGTGGGGATATCCTAATTCCAGAAGGCAAACCAGCAACAACACAGAGGAAACACATTTGTATTTACTTGGCAAATGGTGCCATTGCAGTTACTATGTAGCAAGCACTGTGTGTACCACTTAAATATTAGCTCATTTAACCTCATAACAGCATCATGAAGTGTGTGCTACCATTACCTCCCTTTCTACAGATTAGGTAACTGGTGCAAAAGGTTAAGCAACTTGACCAAAAATCACACAGCCAAGGTGGCACAGCAATTTGGCCCCATTCTTCACCAGGCATGATAAGGCAGAGAGAGCCAGGAGAGCTCAAATATTAATTATAACTCAACTCTGGGGTGGCCTAAAATGTTCAAAGCAGGTAATCATTGCAGAGATCTACTATACAGCATAGTATCTCTAGTTAACGCTGCATTGAATACTTAAAAATTTGCTAAGAGGGTAGTTCTTATGTTGTGTTCTTATCACACACCTCCAAAATAATCAATAAATGAATAAGGTAAAATAAAACTTTTGGAGGTGATGGGTAGGTTTGTGGCATAGGCTGTGGTGATAATTTCATATATAATCTCCAAACTCAACAAGTTGTATACATTAAATATGGACAGCTTCGGTATGTCAATCATATTTCAATAAACAGGTTTAAGGAAAAAAAGCATCACTGTTAAACCAATGCTATGTGCTGGCAAAGTACTAAATATTTTACACATGTAATCTCATGCATTCTTCTCAACATTCCTATTAGGCAGGTAATAGTATATCCTCTGTTTTCCAGATGAGGAAACTGTGTCTTAGGGAGGTTAAGTAACTTGCTCAAGTTAACACAGCTGGGACTCAAAAATGATCTCAAAGTCTTTTCCTAGCTATTAAGACGTGGTGCTTCAAAATGCCTAAAAAGTAGAAGGTAATGCATGACAGTATCCAATCATCACTTTTTTCCTTTTTCTTTTTTGGACCTAAGCTACATTTCTTTTTAAGGTTAATTTTTGTGTGTGATATTTTTCATTTTGAAAAGATTTAGATTCATGGAGTACACGTTTGGGTGTGTTACATGGGTATACTGCATGATGGTGAGGTTTGGGCTTCTATTAAACTCATCACCCAAATAGTAAGCATGGTAGCTGATAGGTAGTTTTTCAACCCTTTTCTCCTTCCCTCTCTCCCCTCTTTTGGAGTCCCCAGTGTCTGTTGTTCCCATCTTCATGCTCCTGTGTACCCAGTGTTCAGCTATAAGCGAGAATATGCAGTATTTGGTTCTCTGTTTTGGTGTTAATTCACTTAGAATAATGGGCTCCAGCTGCATCCACGTTGCTGCAAGGGATATGATTTTATTCCTCTCCTTGGCTGTGTAGTATTCTATGATGTATATGTACCATATTTTCTTTATCCAATATACCAGTGATGGGAAATTAGGTTGGTTCCATATTTTTGCTGTTGTGACTAGTACTGTGCAATTGTCACTTCAGTAAAAGTTTTTAATATTTTTGAATCATTTTATCTCATTTGTTACAACCAAATGTATTGTCTCCAATTCCTTCTCCCTGTTTTCCCAACCTAGCAAAGATTAGTTTAAAATGTGTCTATACTCTGTCCCACACCATCTAGTTGCCCAAATTCACCTCCTTTATGGTTGATACAATATAATCATAACCCTCCCTCATATCACCTTTAAATCTTTCACTCAGCCAGGCTTGGTGGCTCAGCCTGTAATCCCATGCTTTGGGAGACTGAGGTGAGTGGATTGCCTGAGCCCGCGG
>NW_007042231.1:265832-285272 GCF_000164805.1 Carlito syrichta
AAAAAAAAAAAAAAAAAAAAAAAATCTTTCACTCCAAACCCAATTCTCCCCAAAAGCTTTTCTCTTCTAAAACCAGGGATGAAAAGGTGTCAGAATAAAAACTGGAACCCTAGATCTCTTTTTCTTTTCTTGCCAAATTTGCGGAGCTGCTTCTAGGACTTCTCTCTCTGCCTCCATTCCTCCCCACCCACTAACACTTAATCCCCTGCAATCTGGCTTCAAACCCCACAACTCTCTTGAAACTCCAAGCTCATTAATGCCCTGCTCATGAAATCCAAAATCCATTTTCTCAGCATCAATTTTTACTCTTTTGCAACATTTGTCACCGTCAATTAGCCTATATTTCAATAAGTCCTCTTCCCCTGGCTCTAAGACCTCATCAAGTCCTGCCTGACCCCAATCTTTCATCACCTTTATAACCTCCTCCTCCTGCTGCCTCCCTTTCTGTGGGTTTCATCTCTGCCTATGCCAAACACAGGGCCCCTCAAAATTTGTAGAATGAATGAGCAAGCTCCATATCCTCTGGTCTTTCTCTCGACTCTCTCCACCAGAAATTCATCCATCATTATGGCCTCAACTACCATTTCTACGCAGATGATTACCAGAAGGGTGTATCCAAAAAATCTATATCTACCCTTGGTTTCTCCTACCCTGATCTCCAAGACAAACCTCAGATACCCATTTGCCAACATCTACTGAGCATCTCCTATTGACCTTTTCCAATATCTTTTAAAACTGAACTTATCCAAGATCTTTTGTAAAATTGTTCTGTAGTCTCTCCTAAATTGGGTATTGTGTTTTCAAAATCACCATGATTCCCCTAACATCCTAGGATAGTAACAATTTCTTCCTGCTTTGGATCCCAAAAGAGTTGTAGCTACAAGGCAGGTCTATAGCTGTCAGTTCATTTACTTGAATCCCTCTGCTCTGGTGAAGCCCCTGAGTGAACAGTGCTGCTTCTTTGTGAAGTGAGTGACCCAAGACTCAGTCTCTGTTCAGTCATGAAGAAACTGGACAAGATGTACTCCTGCATTTTCTCTTCCCATGGAATCCTTGAATAAACAAGTTGTATTTTGATAATAATCTAAATTCTATTTATAACCATGAGAACTTCACAGGGATCTTTTAAAAAGCAAAACATTCAATCTAACACAAGGCCTCTATTGCTTCTAGTACACCTATCCTACCTCACCCCATCCCCTAGTAATTCTGTGTGTTCTTTACTCTATCTCACCTGCCAAAAAGAGACCATGACACCCCCTGAAAGATCTTACTTGACCTCATATTTTAATTCTCTTTGTCTATGAATTCAACTTGCCTCAGCTGCAATGAAGACTACGAATCTATAAAATGAAGGACACTGTGTCCTTATCTCTGCAGGGTCATTATTCTATCAACCAGTACTTCATTTCTGATGATTAAATAGTTTACTTTCACTTTGCAACAAGCCCAGGCCAACTGACTGAACTGCTTCTTCCTTGAAGGAGCCAGATACCCACTACCCTCTTCCCACATGTACACCCACAGGTTTTAAGCACCACTAAAATAAGTTGCCTCATGACTTCTTCCCATCTCCGATGTTTTTAATCAGCGTTTTTCTTTCCTATGAGTCTCCCACTCAGTTCAGGCTCCATTACCCTAATTTCTAGACTTCTTTGATGGCTTTGTTCAGAGTCTCTCTGCCATCAGACTCTACCTACTCCCAAGACATTCTGAACAAGGTCATCAGATTAATACTTAGCTGTCTTGCTCCAAAACTCTAATGACTTCTTAGTGTCTACAGCACAAAGTCTAAAACTTTGGGCCTAATATTTAAGACACTTCAGAAGATTTCCCCAGAGGACACTTCCTTCTCCACACACATATCCTTCATTCTACCCTCCTAATTACCTCACTTTTTCCAAACCTCTTCTATACCTGATTCACCTGTTTTTTGTTTTTCTTTAGTAAAAGACTAGGTATATAAGAGGTCACCGTACAGGCAAGGCTTGGGCCTCCCTTTGGTTTCCACATGCCTATTTTTTTAATGTTGAAAATAAATTCTTGGCCCACAGCCCCAGGATCCCATAATTTCTTTTTCTTTTTTTTTTTTTTTTTTTTTTTTTTTTGAGTTGGAGTCTCTCTCTGTCACCCAGACTGGAGTGCACTGGAGTGCACTGGAGTGCAATGGCCGCTCCTGGCCACCGCAGCCTCGCCTGCTGGGCCCCAGCAATCCTTCCGCCTCAGCCTTCCAAATAGCTGGAACTACAGGTGCGTGCTACCACATCCGGCTAATTTTTTAATTTATTGTAGCGATGGAGTCTCTCCAAGTTGCCCAGACGGGTCTCAAACCTGCGGGCTCAGGCAATCCACTCACTTACCTCGTGGAACCTAGAGAAATAACAGTATCTTGGTACATAATCAGATATTGCCTTATATTATTAATCAATATGAGACTTTATTAAAAAGTAATGAAATTGAGCTTCACAAACCTCATTGTAAATCAATATTATTATTTCATACAACTAAACAAAAGTCAAAATTGGTGGCTGTGGGCAAGACAGAGCTTCAGACCAGCTTTATAAGGCCACAGAGTCTTTGGTTATTTGAGATCTGAATTTTAAGAATATAAACGCCTTGTGAGAGGGTGGGAGGTTATACTCTCCATTTCACTCCAGTTCCTACCACTCACCATTATTCCAAACCCCACTGCTTCTAACAGTCAAAAATACTGCATGGCCCTGAAGTCATCTGAATTTACAACACGTTTTGAGAATCACTCTTGAAACATCTCATTGCCCTAGTAAGTCTGGAAACTTCAGGCGGGCACAAGTTATATTTCATACCCCTTAGTGTGACCCCTCCCTCCTTCACAGGGTCCAGTACGATACTGAGCATACAGAAGGAGCTTAATAAATACAAGGTGAGTGGATCCTTGCAAGACTGTGGAATCAATTTTCTTAAGTGCAGGGCTGGGAGATGGCATGATCCAATGAACAAAGGATGTCATCGTGTGCCTGGGCTGAACTTCCCTTACGCAATGTCAAAAGAACTTTCACGACCAAGAGTTCCCACCACGAGTCCAGCTCTTCCAGCAATAACACCTACTGCCCACAGTCTGTTCCTGGAAGTCATCCCAGTAAAACAGGTGTGATATTTATCTCAGTTCAAAATTCCAATGTAAGTGTCAGTTCCTAGAGGAAAAGGAACAGGAAGGTTTATTTTGGGGTGTGGGAAGGGTGGAAGGGGGACTTCCTAAAAATGTTATTTACAAGCATAACATTCCAATGACAGGAAACAAGAACCAGACGCATCTCTTGTTGGCCTAAACAAGTAGTTAACCTTGTTCTAACTTCTGTCAAACGGCCTTAGTTACTCTGTCACCCTGAAACGTTCTAAGTTTATATTTTTCAAACCCTTTAAGTTGAATTATCTAGGATGCACCAGCCTCAGAGACAATCAGATGACAACCAAAGGATTGCAGAAAGTGGGTGAGAGAACATGATGTTTAGAAACAAAACAGAACAGGGTTTGGGAATTGACTCTTGACACTTGCTTTTCTAAGTCTCAGTGTCCTTAGCAAAAAACAGGGGAAAATAATGCTTTCCTCAAGTATCCACAGGGCAAGAAACTAAGAATTCAAGTTCTCATTTTGTGCCAGGCACTGATTTAATGTGCTTTAAATGTGTCCTCTATCAACAATAACAACATTATGAAGCAGATCCTATTATTATTTCCATTTTACACATAAGGACATTGAGGCACAAAGAGGTTAAATTATTCACCCAAGACACTCAGCCTGTAGATGGCAGAACTGGAATTCAAATCCAAGAGCTCTTGCTCCAGAATCCTGTCAACACCTACACCATCATGCTCACACGGAGCAATAGATGCAGCCAGCACCTGGCAAACAGCGATACTGAACAAAGGAGTGAATGAGAGCAGGGGTGTGGTGGGAGGAAGGACATAACTTTTGCCCCATCTTTTTGCTGGCTTTCTAGGGCTCCAAAAGTAGATGGTGAGGTCTGTAAAAGGATGTAGCTCTCCCAAGCCCCCAAAGCTGCCCTTGTCCTGGCCTCCCTTGTGAAAGGAGGAATGTGGGGGACAAATCACCCTCCACACCCACCAGGCTAAGCAGTGACACACCTTTGCTGGTTCAAAAGCATCCCCCCCCAACCAATCACAAACCAAAAACCCAAGGCCCACCATGCGTATCTCAACTCTCTTACATTAGTGCAAACTCTCTGACTTGGTAGGAGTCTCCCTTTCCTCTCTTCATTTAAGAGTCCTAATCCTGGTGTCTCAGTGGCCTAGCAGCTCCCAAAGCCCTTTCCTCACTATTCCTGGGGCAGGTCGTGTTAACCCTCACTGCTACCATCCAAGTCCCAGTGTCAGATAAAAATAAGTCCCTGCCTTCCCATGTGAACCTTGCACACATGCAAAGCAGACCCAGGTATACATCTGTTGCATTCTGTCTGTCCTATCAGCTGGCATGGTCTTGGAGAGGAGACAAAGCATTGTAGTCACCACAGAGTCACAGAGAGCAAATAAGCCCCAGCAAGTGATTCTTATGGCAGATAAGGAGTGTTGATATTATACCATGGGTTAAAAGTACATTTAAAAACAAAGATAAGAAAAACAAACACACAAACAAAATTTTAATATATGCACACACACTTATGGGTCTGCTAATGGATCACCCTAAAAGATGCAGCACTCCGAAGAAAAAACTTTGAACTGGAAACTCCTCACTTTACTGAAAAAGTGCCCCCAATGCAGCCATCATGCAAAGGACACATTTTCATCCAAGGAAAAGTTTAATTTGGCAAAATTCTCTAGTTCTGAAGGTGAAACTAAGCAAAGGTTCTGTTCTCTGATGAACAAAGATCCAGTGTGGAGGATGGGAGGGTGCCTGTCCAAAGGAACAGAGGGTTGCAACTCTTAATCACTCTCAGTAGAGTTCCCAGCACAAGGAAGGAAGGCGGGGGTCTCTCCAAGATCTGCAGGTCCCCAAGCAGTGCTGAGATGGGTCCTCTAAGCAGGGAAGGACAGTAGTTCCATCTGGTGGTGCTAGCAGATTCACTGGTGACAGCATGGAATAGTGGGCATGTCTTGTTCTTTGGGCTGCCTTTCAAAGAGGCCAGAGGGCTCCTTTAATGGAACTGAGTGAAGTAATGGCTATAATGAGAATGGCTGGCATTCAGGGATTAGGCTGAACTCACACATACCCAACGGGCTTCTCAAATTATACACTTAAAACCAACTCTTTTACATCAAATATGTCATTCACACCCATATTTTTAAATCTCTTTTAATATTCATGGCCTACTGGCTTCAGCTAACTTTGGTTCGGTGTGGTGACCATAGAGAAATTGCCTCACTGCACAGCAGCTTTTGTTTGGAGGACCCAGGTTCCACAAAGAAGATTTTCCCAGAAGCCTCTGCAAATCAAGACCCCAAAAAACATGCTTGTAAATTACAGCCCAGGCTTTGACAGATCTGCAACTGAGAAAGCCAAGAAAGGAATAAACTGATGTAGTATAGACAGAAATTCTTCTTATCATGTTTAATGACATAGATCGTCCCAAAATAATCCAAACCCCAATATGTCACAAAATTATTCATGCTATTATATACTCCAAAAGCAAAATTCCTCAACTGCAGTCCTGGCCCCAGTATGATTGCTCAAAACTGAAATAATTCCTTGAAAAATAAGAAGTTAAAATAAGAATAATTTAAACAATAGAGTTAGCAGATTTGAAAGTCAGGGTGAAAAAGCATAATTTAGTGAGGAAAACAAAAATGACTTTAAGAATGGGCATTTAAGATCTTATTCAATTAAGTTAAGGGATTATGCTCAAACCATTAAAAAAACTGAACACTGAATGTCATAATATATAGTTTAACAACAGCTGAAATGAGGTAACTATGACCCTCCCCTAAGAATTGTACCATAATCTTAAGATAACACAGTATTTTTATTTTTAAGAACTTCTTAGAGGTGACATCAAGATAACAAATCAGTAACTATTGTTTTAGAGACAGCAATAACCTATTAGCATATATAATTTAACCTTACTGTCTGCCTTCCTAAGGTAGAATGTTGGTTGTAACGCATGCTGAGTATCGCTTATCTGAAGTGCTTGAGACTTATCAGAAGTGTTTCAAATTTGGTTTTAGTTTTATTTTCAGATTTCTGAATATTTGCATAAACATAATGAGATATCTTGGCGATAAGATCCACGTCTAACTTGAAAAATCACTTATGATTCATACACCTCTTATACGCATAGCCTGAAGGTAATTTAATGTAATATTTTAAATAATTTTGCGCATGAAACAAAGCTTTGACTGTGTTTTAACTGCAACCTATCACATGAGGTCAGGTGTGGAATTTTTCTCTTGTGGTGTGGTGTTGGTGTTCAAAAAATTTTGGATTTTGGAGCATTTCAGATTTTCAGATTAGGGATGCTCAACTTGGATATACTTTATATGGCTGAAATTCTGAGAAGATAAATGAATTTCACTTTGTTGTTTTTGTTTTTAGAGCTTCTTTTTTGTTTTGATTTTAATTTCATTTTCCTAATTTATCTAATGAACCAATTCCCAGGAGCAGAAGTTAAAAAAACAAACAAACAAAAAACCTGACTTGCAATGAATCTTGTAAAAGCTAAAAGAGTTTTAGGACATTGTCTTTTTTGGAGCTGGGGGTCTCACTCTGTCACCCAAGCTGGAGTGTAATGGCATGATCACGACTCACTGCAGCCTTGACCTCCTGGGCCCAGGTGATCCTCTTGCCTCTACTTCCCAAGTAGCAGCTATTATTAAGGCCACCACGACCAGCTAATCTTTGAATTTTTTGTAGAGACAATGTCACGCTATGTGTCTCAGGCTGGTCTTGAACTCCTGGGCTCAAGTAATCCTCATACCTGGAACTTCCAAAGAGCTGGGATTAGAGGTGTGAGTCACTATACCTGGCCTAGGGTATCATCTTAGTCCATTTGCGCTGCTACAACAAAATATCATACACTGGGCAGCTTATAAACAACAGAAATTTATTTCTCACAGTTGTAGAGGCTGGGAAGTCCAAGGTCAAGATGGAGGCGGATTTGAATCTGGTAAGGGCCCTCCTCTTGGTTCACAAATAGTACCTTCTCACTGTGTCCTCTCATGGTGAAAGGCACAAACAAGCTCCCTTGAGTCTATTGTGTAGGGTACTGACTCCATTCATGATGGGTCTGCCCTCACAACCTAATCACTTCTAATACCAAAAGGCTCCTAATACCATTACCATGGGGGTTAGGATTTCAACATATAAATTTTGAGGGGACAGAAACACTCAGACCATAGCAGGTATGGTAGAAGAAAATGCTAAGGTTATAGTATGAGAGAAGTGCAGGTAGTTCCATTTTCATACTCCCTCTTCTCTGTATCTGTGTCCATGAAGACAAATGTGCCTCTAGTCCCCTTTCTCTTTCTGTTCTCTCGTACTGGGTAAGCATTTCATAAAGGCACACTACTCATTTAAACTATGATTTTGGCAGTCATATCTGTAGAACCTACTTGCTTAAAAAGGTTCTTCTTTTAGAGAAATGTTTGAGAAAGGTTTTGTTCCTCATATAAATTTATAAAAAACTGCTGGAGCAAAGGAGAGGTAGTAGTTTAAACTACACTCCAAACATACTAGTCTCCTCTTACAAATGTGTCATATAAATTTAACCTTTAAAATGGTATCTGCATTCTTCAGATGTAATGCTCTCTTTTCCTAGGTTTTTAGTGGACTTCATGTAAAGCAAGTCTAACACTAAAAAAATCAAACAAGCCGGGCTCAGTGACTCAGCCTGTAATCCCAGCACTTTGGGAGGCTAAGGTGAGAGGATTGCCTGAGCCCACGGGTTTGAGACCCGCCTGGGCAACCTGGCGAGACCTCATCTCTACAATAAATCAAAAAATTAGCCGGGCATAGCAGCGCGCGCCTGTAATTCCAGCTACTTGGAAAGCCAAGGCGGAAGGATTGCCGGAGCCCAGCAGGTCGAGGCTGCGGTGGCCGGGAGCAGCCACTGCACTCCAGTCTGGGTGACAGAGTGAGACTCCAACTCAAAATAAATAAATAAATAAATAATCAAACAACAACAAAAATAGATCTACCAAAAAGAAACAGGTCGACAATCTTTCCTGGAGGATTAATCAGATTATTTCTCTAACGACTTCCTCTAACTCATATGAAATTTAAGTTGAAAGAGACAGAGAGAAAGGGAAGGGAGGAGGAAGAGAGGGAAAGAGGGATCAGGAGGAGGAAGGGCAGAAGGAAGGGAGGAAAAAAGAACTTTATCCACAGTCAAAAATGAAGAGCACCTGAAGAGGCATCCTGACATTTTCAGTTAGGATTCTAAGGAGTACTTTCAAAATGGAAACTATTGTGCTTTTCTATTTCATGTTCAAAACAAACATACAAACAAACTAAAACACAGATTTTCCAGCTTGACAAGAAAATGTGAGTCCCAAACAGCAAACACTTTAATCAACAACTCTTACCTGGGCACAGAAGGCTGAGTACAGGTTTGATTTAAAGGGGATTAAGACACCAATCTCAATACAAATAACAAAAGCCATTGTTCACTTCTCTAAGGATGTGTCCTTTGTCTCAATGAGTAAGCTCCTCATGATCTTCCTTCAGCTTTCATTCATTTTCTCCTGTAAAATTTGAAACATCACATACTACATGTGGCAACAAATGAACAATCCACACAACCAAGGAGAAAAGGATGATTTCATACTATCCTAGTCTTGGCATATAACTCTGCCTTGGGATCACTTGGTCTCCGAGCCTTTTCCCTGAGATTCCCAATGCAGATTAAGGCAATGAGCATCCTTGTATCCTTGAGCAAGTTACTTGACCTCTTTGTATAATAGAATGATGATACTCAGAGTACCAGCCTCCTAGCAATATCATGAAAAGTTAGTACAGTCTTTGGCACATAGTAAAAGTGCTAAAAACTGCTAGGTGTTATTGAATTGAACTGTTAAATATGTTCCAATCAATTTTATTCTATAGAATAATTTCTTTCTTTTTTTTTTTTTTTTAGCATGGAGGGGGTCAGTATAGGGTTGGCAGGGAGTGTTCCAAATTTCCCATCCTGAAACTTGCAACCTACTGCAGAGATTCTCAATCCTAAATGTGCAACAGAATCCCATGAATAACTTTTTATAGATATACCAATGCTAGACACTACCTGTAGAGATTCCAGCTAAGTTGGCTTAAAGTATGGCCTGGATATCAATAATTTTAAAGCTCCAAGTGATTCTAATGCCCACTGAGGATTAGATGCTGACCCAGAAATTTGCCTTGTGATTTGGGTGCATAGTCACTGCCCACGTAGTCTGTTGGACTCTGACAAAACCAGAAGCTCCTGGGATGCAAGGAGGTACATCATTACCTATTGCATCAATGCTCACAAGACACCAAATAACAAATTCTTCAGAAGGTGGTATGACCAAATCAGAGAGGGAGGGTGCCAAATAGTGAAGCTGGAATGTGTAGGCTGGTTTGCTTTCAGCTTTCGACGTAATGGAGATGAGGGGGCCATCATGAAAAAAAGTAAACTGGCTCCTGCCCAGTGCAGAGAGGCGAGCTTAGAAGCCATACCAGACACCGTCTTAAGGGCCGGAGGTCTCATGAGCTATGACAAGATCAGAAACCAGCATGTCAATTAATTTTTACCCTTTATTTGTTTCTTTCCTTTTTGCTGTTCTTTAATTTAGAAACAATTTGGGGCTACAATTCTTGTCTATGTCTGAGGAAATCCAGGCCTAAGTTCCTTGGCAACCCTCCAGTTGAGGGCATTACAAGGGGACTAACTCCTGCTGAAGGCCAGGCACATGGTAGAACCTAGGATCACAGGGAGGTGCTCACAGGGATAGAGAATTCAGTGGGCCAGAGTTGGTGCAGCTTGGTCAGTGCCCTCCACCCTTCACAGAAGGCAGAGGGCCTGAGGGACCAGAGGTTTCACAGCAGTGGCCTTGCCTTGACAACCCATCATTGAAAGTCGAACCTCAGTCGGAGTGTACCAAACAAGGGCCAATAGCTCACACACTTTATAAGGGCAGACGTCACAGCCATCATGCCTTCCAAGAGAACTAGGGATAATCTGCGGGATTGTTTGTTTTTGTGGGGTTCATTGTGTTTTGGAGTGTTTTGTGATAAAATTCACCAATTTTTTTTTTAAAGAAGGATTTATTGAGAGGACAGAAAAATTCCCACAGTGGGAGGGGACCCGAGGGTGTTGCCCAAATTCACCATTTTTTTTTTTTTTTCAGTTGGAGTCTCACTCGGTCGCCCAGATTGGAGTGCAGTGGCCGCTCCCGGCCACCGCAGCCTCAACCTGCTGGGCTCTGGTGATCCTTCCGCCTCAGCCTTCTGAGTAGCCGGCATTACAGGCATGCGCTACCACGCCCGGCTGATTTTTTGATTTATTGTAGAGATGAGGTCTCGCTGCCCAGGCGGGTCTCGAACCCGCGGGCTCAGGCAATCCACTCACCTCAGCCTCCCAAAGGCACGGGATTACAGGCTGAGCCACCGAGCCTGGCTAAATTCACCATTTTTAAGTGTACAAATAAATAATCTGTTTTATGCCCAAAGTGCCAAGACTCAAAACATCCAGAATATGGAGAAATAGATGTATTCCAACCCCTTCTACACTACATTTCTTCTACACATTCTCTGCCTCTACCTGGCTAGACAATTGAACTTGTGATTTGGGGCTCAAGAATTCCTAATCTCTTTGTGGTAAGAACCGACTTTCTTGTCTCCCTGGGAAGCTTAGAGAGGGAAAGGTGATCGGGAGTGAAATTGCTGATGTAAAGAAGGGAAGGGACAGGAATGGTTGCTGCAATTAAGAGAGAAAAGCAGGGACTGGGATGTGCAGTGGGAAGCCCTGGGTCATGTGCCAAACACTTCCTCTCTCAGATGTCTTCCCAACCCATAATGGCCCTAGCTGTCCTGTTTTATCTACTAGACCTTGCTCATTTGCATCTTTCCTAGATTCACTGGGATGGTTACTCAGCATCTTTCTAAGAAATGCCCTGTTGCTTAAGACTGGCCAGAGTTGCCTGGGCTTTTTAAAAAATAACCACAAGTACCTTTACTAACAGCCCTCCAGGATCCCTGCCTCACCAGAAATCCATGACTCAAAAAGTGGGCCCAGGGAGGATGGTATGGAGAGCTTCCAGGGAAGGCCTATGAGAAGATTCCAAACAACTGGGTGGGAACTCCTGTTACTTAGGAAAACTATTTTCCAGACAGAATTTACATGTTTTTCTTATCTTTTCTCTGTCCCCTCACATCAGTGTCCACATATTGGCTGGCTCGGGACATTATGTAACTTGATGTTACTTACCCATGTTGAAATTCAACACAATTTGGCATTTGGTAATTATGTGGACTAAGGTCTGTATAACCACCTAATAAATGGCTGGATGATTATTTTGGCAACCGGAGATTAAGTGGCCCAGATCCATCCTTTAATCTATCAAGCAGAACGTTCTAAGGTAGAAGGCTGCAGAATGGGAATTACTGAGCTGTCCTGCACATTCCTCTGTGCTGAAGGCAGACAGCTCTGGCCAGCCCTGGGGCAAGGTCACTTGTGCCCTAACATAAAAATGACCCTCAAATCAGACTTTCAGGAGCCTGACTGCAATGAAAACTTAGCAGGTCAGCCCACACTCCTTTATTGTTTAGAAAGACTCCTAATTGGCCAGGTTGGTGGCTCAGCCAGTCATCCCAGCACTTTGGGAGGCCGAGGTGAGTGGATTGCCTGAGCCCGCAGGTTCAAGACCAGCCCGGACAACTTGGCAACACCTCGTCTCTACTATAAGTCAAAAAATTAGCCAGGCACAGTAGCACACACCTGTAGTTCTGGCTACTTGGAAGGCTGAGGTGGAAGGATCGCTGGAGCCCAGCGGGTCAACACTGGAGTGGCCGTGAGCATGCCACGGCACTCCAGCCTGGGCGACAGAGTGGGTCTCCAATTCAAAATTAAAAAAAGACTACTAATTATTTTGAAGTTGCTGGCATGTGGACTAAACATTGCAACACTATAGGATCCTAGTGGGACACGTTCAAGGGCAGCATCCACAAACTCTGCTCAAGTTCCTAAGGGCTCTCCCTTACACACCTACCCTGGCTTTCTCCCCAGGGTTCTCCTATTGCACATTCTTGCTTTGGAAAGGCATCAGAATGCAATGGTTAAGAGCATGGTCTCTGGAGCCAGGTTCGCACTCTCAGCTCCACCATTCACTAGCCATGTCAAAGTACCTCACCTCTGTGTGCCTCAGTTTCTCTATCTGTAAAATGGAGCAAATGATAACACATCTCATAGGGTTGTTGTGAGAATTGAATATTAACTCATTTAATACCTGCAAAGTATTTGAACCAGTGCTTGGCACTTAGGAAGCTTATAATAAGAAAGAGCTATTAGTATTCTAGACCTGGGTTAGGAAGGGAATGGAAGAACACCTGAGGAATGATGATACTCCACACTATGGCTAACTACTTGCCACACACCTGAACTCTAGAGTTGCCTTGTTACTGCATTCGATATTCACTTATACAAACTCTTTACTGAGCATCAACCATGGTGGAGGCTCAAGTGACTCAAGGACAGCAGCGGGGCTGGTGGGAACTCAGGTTTCTTATTCAGGGCACACACCTCGTATGTGTGTTTGAAAAGTTAAATGTGACTCCATTGTATTACACTAAATGCAGGGTATACAGTGGTGAGCAACAGAGATAGATTCCCTGATCTTATGAAGGTTTCATTCTCATAGAAGAGACAGATTTTGAACAATCAACCTAAATACAAATAAAATAATAAATTGTGAGCTTCTGGGTAGCTGAACACATGGAGGCTGGAGGGTGGCATGCCCAGGGAGGGGATGGAAGTTCTACCCTTCTCCCATATTGTACCCTATGCTTCTCTTCATGTGTGCTTTGCAATATCCTTTATAATAAATCAGTAAATGTAAATATGTATAAATAAATAAAATACATTGTTCCATAATTTACGAAAGAAAGAAAAAGTGCAGGGTGCTAAAGGGTATAACATCAGAGGAGGGAGTGTCAAGGAAAGTCATGAGACCTGAAGGACAAATAGAAGTTATCCAGGTCAGAAGTGTTCCAGAAGGAAAAAGCAACATGTGTAAAGGTCCCGAGACAGGAAAGAGCTTGTGTTCACAGAGCTGAAAGAAGCCCAGAGGGTCCATTAGATAAAGATGAGGTCGGGGGGAGGGGTAGAAGAGGAGGCAAGAAAGCTGGCAGACATAGGGACTATCACTATATGGAGTGAAGGAAGAACGCGGTTCTCGGATCTCCTCCAAGTCTCCTGTCCACCACACTTTCTAGTTACTTTGGATTGACAGCAGAAAACTGAAATTCTTCTAGCAAAGGAAGATAAGTGTGGTGGACAGGAGTCTATTTACTTACATACAACAGCAGCTTAAAAATATCTCTGTTCATGCAGTGGATATTTCTTCAGAGAGTAGCTTGGTCTTTCAAGGATATAATTTACTTCAGAGGTAGAATCTTTCTATCACACACAGACACACAAAATCCAGCACTTACATTATCTATAATGTAACTGACATTGATGATACCTAGATGTGCAGTTTTGTGTGTAAGAGGTCTATGTATCCCATTTATGCCATATATGGGGTTCACTGTGTGTGTGTGTGTGTGTGTGCGTGTGTGTGTGTGCGTGTGTGTATTCCTTCCTTCCTTTTTCTTTCATTCTTCCTTCTCTTTAAAAAAAAAAAAATATATATATATATATATATATATATATATATTTTGAAGAGATTTTTTTACTTGAAAATGTTGGAAATTAAAGAAAAGTCAGTGACTCTGCAGAAGGAAAGGAAAGTAATTCACTACCCCCTTGGCTAGGGTAATCAACATTTCATTTGTCATCCTATCACGCTAGTACATACCAGTATTTAATAAGTCAAGACAATGAATTCAACTATGTGGTATGGCTAAATTCAGCCACTGGGGGCACTGTTAACCTTTGATTTGGATTTTTTTTTTTGAAATGGCGACACTTGCCTCTATCTATGTCTGTGGCAGATACAAAGTTCTGGGTATATCCGCCAATGGATAAGAAACAATCCCCACACCCCCATAAAAACAAACAGATGAGACCACTTTATTAAATCTTATTCTGTGTTGTGGTGTTAACACAGATCACACATACAACTGTATTCTTTCCTGGATTGGGATTCCGGTGGGTAGGGGAAGGGAACGCCCTGAGGGGCCAGTTAGAATGTCTTCTCTCAGTCTTGTGGAAGGATCCTGCTGCAGGACCTCTGCTTGATGAATGCTGTGCAAGAAATTCACTGCTAGCCATCTCTCAGATCTAAGCTCCACTGTCTCTTCCTCCAGGATCCTGACCTGACTCCCAACCAAGTCAAATACCCACTACAGTACACTCTCAGGATACCAGGAGAGTACTCCTTGGCAAGCGTCACAATTTTACATTTATTTCTGTGGTTATTTGATTAATGTCTGTCTCCCCCACTAGACTTTAAGCCCCAGTTCCCATAGTATTCTGTTAGGGAAGATCTAGTTATATCAGAAACCCTGACCTTATTTCGGTGCTGCTGAGCTCTATGGGATGTCAGAAGACTGCATACTCTTTCATGAATTGTCTTCCACGTAGACTGAGAACTAGGATGGAACCTGCTCAACAGATTAAAAGGGGTGGAGTATTATGCAACTACTAAAAAGGACACAAATAAAGTATATAACGAAATGGATCAATACTTAAAACTTAATCATAAGAAAAAAACAGCAACATGCAAAATGATAAACATAGTGTGATTTCAATGTCTCTATAAAGGATGCACACAGGAAAAGTATAGGGGAATAAAACCCACTAGGATGTTAAGAATGGTTTGGGTCTGTGTGTATGGCTATGAGTGATTATTTTCTTCTCTGTACTTTCCTGTGCTTTTCACCTATTTCTACCATGAACAAATCCTACTTTTACATTAAAATTTTTAATTAAAATTTTTGAATATAAAATTTAATCCTGGTTGTTTTCTACCAAAAAGATTTTATTTTATGCCTCATTTACTTTAGGCCACTCAGACTCCAAACTTAACCCCAGCTTTGATTGTCTTTTTCAGCTCCTCAAACATGGAGCCGTTTCTACCTCCCACAGGCACTCGCCAATGCTGCTCTCTCTTCCACCCAAACCCCATCCCTACTCTTATTAACTCCTGCTCACTCTTTAGAGCTAAGTCCTATTGTTGCATTCTCAGGAAAGTCCTTCTGTAGAGGAGGTCAGTTTCCCTATTACACACTTGGAGTTTCCTTTACCCACACCTCATTCATGCCATTGCTGCCAATGGACATTTTGCTATTGTTTGGTTAATGTCTGTCTTTCCTCTGAGACTGAAATGAGGACTTACATTCTTTGGTTAATAGCTCATGCCAGGGCCTAGTATGTACTGAATACTATAATAAGTACTGAGTAAATATTTATTGAGTGATTGAATTCATTCACTCATTCATTCACTTATTCATATTTGGAAGGGGAATGGGTACCAAAAGTCCTAAAGTCTGAGGTATAACTAAACTAAGTGTACATAGCAATTGGATAATGAAAAGCATAGGCATTGTTTCCTAAAAACACCTAAAGTTTTTTAGCCATTTGGATAAAATAATCTTCTTTGATTAATGTATGATAAACATTGGACATGACAGGTACATTTGGAAATATAGCTGTTACTATGGCTATCACACTAATAAACCCCTTGTGAGGTTTCCTTCTGCTTGGTTACAGCCCATATCCAGGGCTGCCATCCCAGCTCTCACTGTGACAAGCATGTACCACTGGTTTCTAGAGACACAAGACCAAGGATATGAATGAATCTACACAAATCCATGATCAGCCCGGGAAAACAATTCACAGCAAATAAGAGCACTGCTTAAAGCACTGCCATGTTTAAGAAAAAAACCACACAGATCATTTCTATACTTTAAAAATTTTTAAGAGGAAGGAATATTTTGAAACTATAAATAAAACTAGCATTTAAAAATAGCTACCAGGAGGATACTGTAAATGTTTTCATCATAGATCTTGAGTAACTGATACCAAAGCAACTCTTACATTTGTTACATACAGTCTACTCTACATTTGAAGATCTCTGAGAATGATGAGTCAACAGATGGGAGCAGTGCTGCATCTTTAACACAGTCTTTTCCGTGGGATCCACCTTCTCCTTGCACAGTGTGAAGAGGGAGGATGTGTGTTGAAGGGACTCGACGCTTTCAGCTGGTGGACATAGGGAACAGGTCTGAGAGTGTTCACCCTGTTAGTTAAACGGCTTTCCATGTCTTCCATGAAACCCTTGAGCTGACTCTCACTCAAAAATTGTCTCCCAAAAATTGTCATCCCTGCAACTTTGGCCCTTACTGACTTCAGCATTAAGCTAGTGGAAACTCAAAAGGTGTTCTCATGTGCCCTTGTGATCTGGGCACAGAGAGACTGGTTCTGATGATGCTGATGTGAAAAGAACATCAAGTGAGGTGGGCACAAAGTACTGGTAACCCCTGATGTCCCAGGAGCCTGCCTTTGTGATCACTCTAAAGTCAAAAGGCGATGGATTCATCTCCAAGAACAGGAAGGAAGGACATAGCTTTCATTTAAAACAGCTGTCTTGAGGAACCATTACTAAACAATTAAAAGTCAATAGATGAGGGCACAGATGCTGAGAAAAGGGAACACATACATTATTGGTGGGAGTGTAAATTAGTACAACCTCTATGGAATTCAGTATGGGTATTTCTCAAAGAACTAAAAGTAGATCTACCATTTGATCCAGCAATCCCACAACTAGGTATCTATTCAAAGAACAAAGGTCATTATATTAAAAAAGATACCAGCACTATTATGTTCATTGCAGCACAATTCACAATTGTAAAGATGAGGAACCAACCTAAGTGCTTATCAACTTATCAGTGTATAATGAAGACGTGGTATATAAACACTAGGGAATACTACTGAGCTATCAAAAAGAATGAAATAATGTCGTTTGCAGCAGCTTGTATGGAATTAGAGAATATCATCCTAAGTGAACTAACACCAAACACTGCATGTTCTCACTAATAAGTGGAAGCTAAACTAAGAGTCTGCAAAGGCATAGAGAATGATAGAATGGACATTGGAGGCTCAAAAGGGAGAGGGGAGAAAAGGGTGGAGGGACAAAAAATCACCTATAGGGTACAATATGCACAGGTGGGGTTGGTGGGGACACTTAAAGCCCAGACATCTTCATCACTATATAATGCAACCATGTAACCAAAAACTGTTTGTACCTCCTAAATCTATTGAAATAAAGAAAAAATATAGTAAATGGGAAAACAAAACTACTGTCTTAAAAATATTACCCTTGGGACAACTTCTCTAGAGTTAAGGTGACCAACTGTCTTGGTTTACCTGGGACTTGGGTGTATCCCAGGATGCAGGACTTTTGGGACTAAAACAAGGACAGTCATGGGCAAACTGGATACTTTTCTGTGATCATGTTAGTCTTTGTCATTCGATCATGGCCTTATTTACAAACTCATAGTCCATTTAGGTCTAAAGTTATCAGTTTAGAGTGACTTTGGATACAGAATTTGCTGCCTCATCAGAGATGGCTGATAAAACTCTGGTCTGCGGTCAGACTTGTTTACCTAAAATCATTTGTGCCAACCCCTGTGATTAATATCGCAAAGTTCCTCACACCTTCCAAGCAGAACCCAAACTCCTTAGTTTGGCCTCCATGGTCCCCCTCAGACCTTTAAGCCGTGGCACTCACTTTCTTCCAAACTCAAGTAACTGCTAGAGGATGGCAGTGCCCCTGCCTCTCACCTTTCAGCCCTCAGTGCCATGAACTCCATAATAATCCAATACTCCCACCTCAAGGCCCACATGAAAACCTCACGTCACCACAAAACATTCTAGAGGTGCCATCCTCCTCCTTTATACTCTAGTGGTATTTGTTCAGTACTATTCACACAAATCTGCTTGTAAAAAGCTCTTTGCGAACTTTTTTTTAACATCCTCTTCTATCTTGCAACTTTTCAGAGATCAGAAGAAATGGTCTTAAATGTTAGTGTGTTCATTCCAAGCCTAGCAGATTGAATATCAATCTTGTTTTCCCTCTCACACACCCTTTTAACCAGAGATTCCACACACTCCCCTCCCACCCCACGCTCAATTCCAAACCCAGTTGATTTTGACTCAATACACATGAGGCAATTCCTACATTGGCCAGAGCTGAGAATCACTGTAATGCTACACAAAGACACTTGGGAAAGGCTGGCTAGATGAATGCACAAACCACCCAACAAATTTATTTTAAGAGAAATAAGGTCTTCCCAGATCTCCCTTCTGATGGAATTATCTCCTGCTTTCTTTCCCCTGCATTTGGATTATATTCCTGTTAAGTACATGCACAGTCTCTTATATTTAGTGACATGAGGTGTATCTGCCTTGCTAGTGTGTGAGCCACTAGAAAACAGAGATGTATCCTGATCATGTACACTGCACTTAATAGTTGCCCAATAACTGCATGCTAAATCCAGTCTCCCAGGAAAGTCTGCTGTACTGATTATAAGGAGCATCAAAGATGTATACAGACACAGCACATGGACAAAAGCCATGGGCTCTCCCCAGTTCTGGCAACTTAGAAGCACTTTGTGACTGTAAGAAGATGGATCTTTGGCCATCATGCCCATTTTAAAGATGAGGAAACAAGCAATCCACTTGCTGGCAATATACCCAGAGGAACTCAAATCATTCTACAAAAAAATTCTACTCAGATTATTCTACCTGCACACTCATGTTTATTGCAGCACTATTCACAATAGCACAAACATGGAACCAACTGTGCTACCCATCGAAACTGGACTGGATTAAAAAAAAGTAGTATATTTACACAATGGAATATTACACAGCCATAAAGAAGGACAAACATATAGACTTCGCAGCAACTTGGATGGATTTAGAGTCTATCATACTTAGTGATCTGTCACAGAAACAAAGAACAGAGTACCACATGTTCTCACTCATAAGCAGACCCTGAACATTTACTATAAAACTATAAGAAAGGGATTGGCAGTAGCAGGATATTGCCGGGGTAGGGGCTAGGGGGAGGCATAATATCAATAAGGGTACCTGATCTCAAAGCAGGCAAAGTGGGGACCAAAGGGAGGCCTAAACTTTACCTGTATGATGTCCATTTGTATACCTAATCCTGAATTGTACCCCACATCTTTAAAATAAAATATAAAGCCGGGCTCAGTGGCTCAGCCTGTAATCCCAGCGCTTTGGGAGGCTGTGGTGAGTGGATTGCCTAAGTCCGCAGGTTCGAGATCCGCCCGGGCAACTTGGCGAGAACTCATCTCTACAATAAATC
>NW_007042231.1:285305-292687 GCF_000164805.1 Carlito syrichta
CACGCCTGTAGTTCCAGCTACTGGAAGGCTGAGGCGGAAGGATTGCCAGAGCCCAGTAGGTCGAGGCTGTAGTGGCCGGGAGCGGCCACTGCACTCCAGTCTGTGTGACAGAGTGAGACTCCAACTCAAAAAATAATGATAATAATAAAATAAAATATAAAATAAAAAAAGATGAGGAAACTGAAGCCTAAAAGGTTTTAGTAGTTGTGTGAGATCACACAACACACAGAGACAGATGAGCACTAGAGCCCAAGTCTCTTGACCACTACCAGTCTAAGGTTCTTTCCATTCTCTGTTTAAAATCAATTCTCTTTAAGTCTTTAAATCCAGGATAACCTCCCCTGATTGCTCAACCTACTAAATTTTGGGCTGGTGGCAAGAGCATCAGCCAGGAGGGGACAGAGGTTGGGCACAGAAAGAGGTGAAAATGTGCCTCTGACTACCTATCTCTACCTGCCAAAGCCAGTTTTTAAAAATCTATGTTGCATTATTTTCTTCCAATAAAGTAACTCATCAATAGCTTCACTATACATTAGTAGATTTTATTAAAACATTTGATTTGGTCTCCTTAAATTCATGATCCAACATTTTAATACAGAGTTATCCTGTCATTTCCAAAAAAACAGCAAGAATGGATTACCACTTTCTTCATCTACCTTAAACTTAATGTAATTCCTGTTAAAATTTCAGAGCCACTGTGGTTCTGGGATATATTCACTATGAGTCCCTTTGTGAGCTATCATGTTATTTTAGTATGGCAATTTTGCTTCTTATTGTCACTAATAATGCAGAAAAAAGCAGACTGTCATATCCTTCACTCAAAATAGCTGCCTTAAAAATACTATTTTCTCAACCTAGGTAACATGGCAAAACTTCATCTCTACAAAAAATTTTTAAATGAGCCAGACGTGGTGGCACGAGCCTGTAGTCCCAGCTACACAAGAGGCTGAGGCAGAAAGATCGCCTGAACCCAAGGAGGTCAAGGCTGAGGTAAGCCTTGTGATTGTGATTGTGCCACTGCACTCCAGCCTGGGCGAAAGAGTGAGACCCAACTCAAAAAACATATATATTTTTTCAGTGTTACTTCCCTGGAGTTAAGGTAATCAACTGTCCTGGTTTGCCTGAGACTCAGGATTTCCCAGAATGCAGGACTTTCAGGGCTAAAGCCAAGCAAATTCTCAGGTAACCTGGATGGTTGGTCACCTACCTAGAGAGTGTAGTTTGGCAAATAAAAGTTCTGCCTTCACTCTGTGACCTGCCCTCCAGACATATGCAAATGTGTTTTATTATTTGTGACAATAATGTAAACAAATCAGGAAATCATGTCTAGAAAAAGATACCCCCATGTGTTAACAACATTAGTCTTCGAGTGATAGGACTATAGGTGACTTTTTTCCACTCCTTTTTCTGTAATTTCCAAATTTTCTTAGTGAACATTTTTATACTGGTGAAATGAAGAGCTTTGGTTTTCAAATATATGACAGATAAGAATGGGTAGATAAGCCAGGCTCGGTGGCTCAGCCTGTAATCCCGCGCCTTGGGAGGCTGAGGTGAGTGGATTGCCTGTGCCCACTCGAGACCCTCCTGGCCAACTTGGCAAGACCTCATCTCCACAATAAATAAAAAAATTAGCCGGGTGTGGTAGCATGCACCTGTAGTTCCAGCTACTTGGAAGGTTGAGGCGGAAGGATTGCCGGAACCCAGCAGGTCGAGGCTGTGGTGGCCGGGAGCAGCCATTGCACTCCACTGTGGGCGACAGTGTGAGACTCCAACTCAAAAAAAAAAGAATGGGTAGATAAATAGTATCCACACCAAAGTTAGTTGGCTATCCCATTTACTCCAAACATCCTGATACATGCTTTCTGGAAGCAAGAGAAAAGGCTCAACTCTGACTTTTGGGTAGATTTTTAAAAGAAACAATCATTTTTTCATACAAGCTGTCACCAGTTGAACATTCCTAAGAAAGCAAATTGATGAAGTGATCTGGCTTTACTCCTGCCAGGCCACAATGGACTCTTCAAGAGAAGAGATGGTTGCTTGCTACTGACCTTCCTTGGAGAAGGGGCTGGTCCAGAGGGCTAGGAGATCTGGAATGCTGAGAGGTAGTAAATGAAGTTTTCCGGTGGAAATTGGCACCCCTTTGGCTACCAGGTGAGGGCTTTCCAAACTCACTTGAACCTAATGGTGATGGTGATTTATTCCTTAAAAAAATCCGTTCATCGGGCTCTTTGATAACCTGAGTGACAATGTGCATTATTTAGCTGTCGTTTGCTTGTGCTTGCTTAATACAGAGCTGGGGGTGGGGTTGGACAAGAAAGAGAATTAAGGGTAAGACGACAGAATATCTGCCCCAGGGATCTCCTGCAAATGAAAGAGGGGCTGGAGCAGAGAAGCCTAGCGACAAAATGTTCAGGAGTCAGGACGAAGGCAAAATAACCAAAAGTCTGTATAACATAGACATAGACTAACAATCCCAAATAAACTCATGCTCTGAACTTTTATTTCTGAGGCTTGGGGATTATTGGATCTTGGAAAAATACAATTTTAACAAAATATTTAAATGTTATAGCATAAAAAACATACTATATTCAATTTTCTTTGTGTACATCTATTTTTATGTTGTAAATAGAAGTTTGAGCCTTCACTTTAACAAACCAATCAAACTTCGAGGACAAGTGATTTACCACCTTTCTAAATAAAGGCATTCAATTAGAAAAAAGCAGTGAAAATCATACCGATAAAGTAAGTATTGGACCTACACACACCCTCCCTGGTGATTCATTCCATAAATGAAAAGAGCTTATAAGAGGGGTAACCCCAAAGCGAAGTATATAGTGGAGTCTGGGCATTTTACATAAATGCTAAACTATAGCAATTCCATATAAGCAGCACAAGTTAGAATTATACGTTCTGCTGCTGATTGGAAAAGCACAGTAATTGACACAAGATAGCTGGAAATAAATCATTTTACAAATGCTACTTCTAAAATTACCTTTACATTAGCTGCAAGGCTGTCAAGAGAAGAAGCTAGAAGAAAGAGGAACAGGTATTTCAATGACTCATTATTACCAGTTAGCCTTAAAACTGCTGTCACACATCTATTCCACAGCAGTACAAAAAACACAGGCAGTGAATAAATTATTAAAGAACTTAAATGCTTCCTTGTAAATTACACTATCACTTTTAAGTCTCCCTTGAGTCACAGCAATTCTATGAGGGTGTTTTGGTTTTTTTGTCCTTTTGAGGTCAACAATGAGGTTATATTTTTAATGATAGCACGCATGGATAAAGGGAAGGGTAAAAGAAAGTCTAAAGTGAATCAATAAATTCAATAACCCTTAAGCAGTCTGAAAAATTCATATTTGAGAAGGTGCCCTGAGCCTAAAAGAAAGTACTGTGAGTCTAATATGAAATGTATAAACTCTGCCTCTTCTGACATTCTCTTTGATTTTCATGGAATCCTATTTAGGCAGGAGCTCTTGCATATATGTGTCCAAGGCAGACACAAATGCTAAACCGAGTCAATGAATACATAAGAACTTAAAGCAACATAATGCAGCAAGAATGGAAGTCATTATGATTACCCTATATAATCATGTTAAGTAAGTAGACATAATGCCAGAAAATGGCAAGGATGTCTAGGAAGTGAAGTAATAAGTATATCCACAAAAAAAAAATAACACTAGTTTGGATTTTTCCAGGTTTAAAAAAAAATGATTTGAAATGAACATTTGTAAGGTGATGCTAAGGTCACCATAGCTTCCTCCAGTGTGACTGGGTTTAGGCAGTGACAAAGGACTTTGCCTGGACTGCTGATCCCTCCATGCTACTAGTAATTAGAAGGAAGATACAAGAAGGAATTTTAAAGGATTTTAAAGGATATGATCATTTTCATATACTTTTGTTTGTATGTTTTGAGTCAGGTCCTCACTCTGTTGCCCAGGCTGAATTGCAATGGCATGATCATGGCTCACCGCAGCCTTGACCTCCTGGACTCAAGCAATCCTTCAGCCTCAGCCTCCCAAGTAGCTGGAACTTACAGGCATGCACCACCATGCCCAACTAATATTTTTATGTCTTTTGGACCTATGTATATGTGTGTGCCATCTTGTTCCAGGAGCTTTCTTCTCTCCACCCCTAGTTGGGCTGGGGCCCTTTGCACCAACAGCCACAGTCCCGCCCTGTGGCTTCCATGCGACTAGTTTTGAGCACTTCCATTCAGAGAGGCCTTGCCTTCATTCCCCTGCTTCTCAAAGTGCAGTGTGTGGACCAGAAGCATCAGTATCACCTGGAAACTTGTTAGACCGAAGGATCCCAAGTCCCACTTCGACCCTGCTGAATCAGAGTCTGCAGTTTAACAAGATTCCAAGGTGATTCAAATGCACAATCAAGTTTGAGAAGCATTTCTGTGTTCTAGGCCTGGATGAATGAGCTGGCAGGTGACCTAAACAAAGGTCTGGCTTGAAAACTACAGGAATTTCAAGGATCTGAGCCCAGAGGTCTGAACGTCTTCTCTAAACGTAGATATGCCAAAAACTTGATGTGTGACCTGAACACATACTGTAACCTCTCTGAAACCTTAGTTCACCACCTGCCAGGATTAAGAAAAGACAAAGGCCAAAACCAGTGTGATATATGAGTCCCACCGAAATGGAATCTGCATTAAGCCTCAATTGTCCTCCCTAGGAAAGGACATTTGCTGTTGTTTGATTTCACCATAATAGGGAAGACAGTACTGCTTTGTAAGGTACATGAGTGATTTTCAATTCAGAGGACTTAAATTAAATGTCAGAGATGATGAAGCACTTTCTGCTTCAAACCCTGTATATTGTCGGTCAGCTGCTGTCAAGCAGTCACTACCATCTAAGAACACTGGCTTGAGTTACCACAAAAGCCTCTGCAGACCCTTAAAAGTACAAACCTTCAAGCCTAATATAGGGAACTCTGTTGCCAGGGATAACACAAGGTCAGTACTACCAAGAGGCAAGGAAATGGGCAACTACCTTTTCTTTCTAGACTAAGAATTATGATTAAGTTTAGGAATGGTTGACATTCACTGCCATGACTTTCACTACTGACATGATTCACATATTTCAGTCATAAGGCAAAAGCTTAGCTCAAGGTATTTCTTAACTCAGTGACTCTCAACGTGTGGCCCAGGGATCTAGGGGTACCCAAGACCTTTCAGGAGATTTTTTTTTTCTGAGTTGGAGTCTTACTCTGTCACCCAGGCTGGAGTGCCGTGGCACGATCACGGCCACCGCAGCCTTGACCTGCTGGGCTCAGATTATCCTTCTACCTCAGCCTTCTAGGTAACCCGAACTGTAGGCACTGCCACCATTCCTGGCTAATGTTTTGATTTATTGTGGAGACAAGGTCTCGCCTAGTTGCCCAGGTTGGTTTTGAACACCCGAGCTCAGGCAATCTTGTCGCCTCTGCCTTCCAAAGTGGGGTAACAGGTGTGAGCCGCCTGCCTGACCCTTTCAGGAGAGCTTCAAGGTTGAAACTGCTTTCATAATAATACTAAGACATGATTTGTCTTGTTCACTCTCATTCTCTCATGACGGTACAACTGAGTTTTCCGAAACCTTCCTTGACATGTCATGATGTCACCATTTTCATGGCTAATAGGTTGTGTGCTAGTGTATTCTTGTATCTTAAAAATATCTGTTTTAATTTCTAACATGCTAAATATAGCTAGATATTATCCACATTAACAAAAACTCTTTGGGGTCTTCAGTAACATTTAATAATGCAAAAGAATCTTAAAATCCAAAAGTTTGAGCTACCCTGCCTTAACCTAGCTGCTTTAGATAAAGTTGGCTCTCCTCCTTGCTGACAAGGAATCTAGTAAACAAATATTGGCTCTTGATCACCATTCATCTCCTGCTCTTTCCCATCCAGAAAAATGGAAAGTCTTATTTGTTACACATTAATGGTGCTTTTGCAAGGAGTTCACACCAGGACAGGGTGCTTTCTGATTTCCCAGCACGGCCAGGGAGCAACCACAACCATAGTATACTTGGTTAGGAACACATTGTTCAGAATAGTTCATGGAAGCTTCTCAACTGACTCTACTTCAAGGGAATATGGCTCTGGAAATTCCACAGCTGAAGAGCACTTGAGAATTAAACCCGAAGTTTCCAAGGTATCTTGTGATTCCTCAGAAAGAAAGAGGGTAGGTAGGACATACATTCATTCCCATAGAAAAAGATATAAGAGTAACAAGAAACTTGAGTACCTCGTCTCATAGGAAATGGAAAGTTTGAAAACTTCAATTTTCTTCTAGACTTCCGCAAATGATGCTCTGAAAAATTCTCACCAAAGGGCTTTGCACTATCCACCTGAAAGGAAAAGAAAGAAATACGATTTGAATACACCACAGCTTGTATTACCCCTCTCCTCATTCAGGTATGTCTTTCTCCCCCTCAATCACTGATTACACAGGTTAAAAAAGAGAAGGCTGAAAGTCACCTAGATCACAATCTCCACATTTGTTACACCACACCCAACAGGAGAAAGTGAGGATTGAGGCGTAATGTTAGCATAAAAAACTAAAGTTGGACACAAATATTCTAACAACCCGTAAGGATCAAGCACAGAAAGAAAGCAAGGGAAGATTTATTTCACAATTTTTAAAAAGCAGGACAAAATTTCACATTACTTAAATAGTACGAGTAGTGTTAAGTGGGAAACTCTCTAACAGCAAGGGACTGCCACAAGATGGCATTTCAGCTGTCTACATTCCTTTCCAGTCTGAGTGTCTACATTCATGAAAAAAGAATAATGGTAACTACGTTACTTTACCTAATATGACTGACCATATTTTCCCAAAGAAAAATGGTGCAACATGATCTGCAAACAGGTCAAAATATTTAAATTAGGGACTCTTTCGGGATATCTACAACTTAAAGTTGCTGGATTTTTTTTAATCTTGCTTATTCTGTTGTGTTTTTTTTTTAATTTCAGTAAGGCAGGTTATGTTACTTTTCTTTTCTTTTTTTTTTTTTGAGTTGGAGTCTCACTCTGTGGCTCAGACTAGAGTGCAGTGGCCGCTCCCAGCCACCGCAGCCTCGACCTGCTGGGCTCCCGCGATCCTTCCGTCTCAGCCTTCCAAGTAGCCGGAATTACAGGCACGCGCTACCACGCCCGGCTGATTTTTTTGATTTATTGTAGAGATGAGGTCTCGCTGCCCAGGCGGGTCTCAAACCCGCGGGCTCAGGCAATCCACTCACCTCAGCCTCCCAAAGGCGCGGGATTACAGGCTGAGAGCCACTGAGCCCGGCTATGTTACTTTTCATTCTATTTTTTTTGTTGTTGTTGTTGGAGTCTCACTCTTTCGCCCAGACTGGAGTGCAGTGGCCGCTCCCGGCCACCGCAGC
>NW_007042231.1:293017-309344 GCF_000164805.1 Carlito syrichta
GCCGGGAGCGGCCACTGCACTCCAGTCTGGGTGACAGAGTGAGACTCCAACTCAAAAAAAAAGATACATTGATTTGGATTTACAGTCTTTACAACATCAGGTCTCCTAAATTTTAATGCTTCTACTTAACATCACATATCATCAGGAAACCTAGCTAAATTAAAAAATTAAATATGTAAAATCACTTATCTTAGCACATAGTAAAAGTTGTATAATAATTTGTTAAATAAAATAAGTATCAAACAGGTTTTAGTTTCCTAGGAAATCTACCAAAATTTTAAGGTTATTTAGTTCATAATGGCATGGACTAAACTTGTATTTTACAAAAATGTATATTGAATGAAATAAATCAAATTTATTTTCAATAAAATGAAATAAGCTCAATTCAACAATACAATATTTATGGACTAGGCTGAGGTGGGAGAATCACTTGAGCCCAGGAGTTTGAGATTAGCCTGGGTAACATATTGAGACCTTGTCTCTATGGAAAATATAAAAATTAGCCAAGTTTAATGGCGCACACCTGTAGTCCCAGCTATTAGGGAACCTGAGGTGGGAGGATCGCATGAGCCCAAGAGTCTAGGCCGCAGTGAGCTGGGATGCCACTACTGCACTCCAGCCTGGGTGGTGGAGTGAAGCCCTGTCTCAATCAATCAATAAAATATATGTTTCTGGAGCAATGTTTAAAGATTGGTTGTTAGTTTTTTGCCAGATATCTTTACTCAAGTCACCAAGAAGACTACAACTGTTCTTTTTTTTTTCTATAGATGGGCAGTATCTATAGATAGCTAGCCCTTGTGTAGTTTCCAGCCAAACAGCTCTCTCTGTTCTACCTACAAATCAAACTCAACAGTGCCTCAACTTTGAGACTTACCAGGAGTCATAACTTATGTGTTATATACAAGTATCACCACTAGTGACTTTGAGTCCAAACGCCAACTTAATAATACTACCAGTAGTTAATATTCTACAGAATAAGTCATTCATTAGAACATGAACTGGAGTTCATGCAGAATATGAAATAATATAGAAAATTCTTTTAATGTAATGTTGACTGGAACAGATAGGGAAACTAATCTGTATATACAGTATAATTACAACTATGAATACAAAAATAAGGCAGAGAAAATGCATCACATTAAAAAATGATTTTATTATGCTGGTGAGCCAACAGGTAATTTTTTTCTTGAGTTTTTCTATATTTTCCATTACTTTTATAGTAGTAAAAAACATGTTAAGATGAGTCAGAGAACCAGTGTGAATAAATTTTCCCAGTACAGCCTGAGGGGGTAAATCTAAGATGACTTTAATTAAGGGCTTTGAGTATGGCACATCATTGCTTCTTCCTGCAAACACACTTTTCCTGCTCTTCAAAATATTGCCACTGAGCACCAACCTCATTAAGAAAGCTCAAGCAATTTTCTTTAAAACTGATGAAGCTTTAGTTTTGAATCGATATAGGGTGCATGCCAGAGTACATGCATCTTCAATCCCTGTCAGCACAATAACTCTTCTGGATAATGACAAATTACCACATGTAGACGTCATACTCTATTAATAATCTTCAAAAATTAAAAATAGAGATGGCTGACATTTACTGAGCAAGTCCTCTGTATGAGATACCTTTATAGGAGTTTCCTGACAATGACTCTAGGAAATGAGTATAATCTAATCAGTTATTCAATTTGGATTCCCTCTTTATTTAATATTACTCATTTGTTTTTATGGTCTGACCTTCCTTTATTCCACCCTCATCCACACCCTCACCATTCGAAAGTACTCCGAAAAATAATGCTAGCCTTACATGTCTGACTACAAATGGAGGCTTGTTTCTTCCAGAGATTCTGAAATCTTTTCCAGGGTTCAACTGAGCCGGCTGGTCCTGGAAGAAATGGCTGGTGCAATACGGAGAGGGTATTCGAGATTGCATGCCTTTGGGCAATCTGTCAAAATTATTCGCCTGTGCCCTCTTCTTTATATTTTTTAAGGGAAATATTGGTCCATGTGATGTAGAAAAAGACCTCTGTGATTTATATAGTTCTTCCTGAAACCAGAGAAAGAAAGAATATTTTTTAAAAGAAAAAAAGAATTCAATCAGAATATAGATATATTTAACTGACCTTTTTTTTTTTTTTTTTTTTGAGACAGGGTCTCATTCTGTCACCCAGGCTGGAGTGCAGTGGCGCCATCCTGGCTCACCTCACTGCAGCCTCAGGCTCCCAGGCTCAGGTGATTCTTCTGCCTCAGCCTTCCAAGTAACTGGGACTATGAGCATGTGCCACCAAACCCAGCTAATTTTCTATTTTTTGTAGGGACAAAATCCTACAGGCTGGTCTCAAACTCTTGGACTTAAGTGATTCTCCTGCCCAGGCTGGTCTCAAACTCTTGGACTTAAGTGATTCTCCTGCCTCAGCTTCCAAAAGCTGGGATTACAGGCATGAGCCACGGCCCCCAGGCTTAGTTAAAGTAGATTGAATATCTCAGATTTATAAAACATGAATTTAAGGAAGGGTATTTCTCTACTTAATTTTTTTTCCAGTTCAGTTTAACATCAGTAGTATTTACAACTTTCTAGTATAATATATTTCCACATATAATAACAGTGAGATTTATTTGTACTGGGGAAAAGTCAGAAAGTATCAGACACCCTTCTTTTAAGGCATAGGTTGATGGCAGAGAATTTGGCATACACTTGAGCCCAGCAATTCCACTTCAAAAATTTACTGTAAAGAAATAACTATAGCTATGTGTATAGCTACATAAATACTTATAATAGTTTTTAAATTAGAAACCAACTGTATTGGCAAGTAATTGCCCAAAGCTGCAAACTCACTTCAGCTATAACCCCCTTTTTGCTTTTCCAGCTCGTCTGTTAGGCTCTGCCACTAGATGGCGGTAGAGAGACTGCAAGGCTGGACGAAATGGGACCGGCTGCTTTTGGTTTTGCATTCTATTCCTGTGTTCTCTCAGCAACCATTTTTCACCTTGGCAGCTGCAAATGGCTCCAGTTTATAAATTTTCCGCTATAATGCTAGAACCAGGCCCATTGCAACTCCTCAGACTTACCGGCATCCGCTGATCAGAGCCCCCTGCTCAGAGACTGGAGCCTAACCCCACAGGAACCTCCTTCCAAGAGCTCCTGTGGCATCAGCAGGGAGCAAGGCCCCTCTAGGGGCCTGAATCTTAGATCGTCAATCACACATCTGAATTCCTGAAGAAGTGCCAGGAAAGCAGCCCTTCTTCTGAGGTCTAGGTCCCACTTCTGTAGCGGTCTCTCTTTTTTTTTTTTGAGTTGGAGTCTCACTCTGTCGCCCAGACTGGAGTGCAGTGGCCGCTCCCGGCCACCGCAGCCTCGACCTGCTGGGCTCTGGCGATCCTTCCGCCTCAGCCTTCCAAGTAGCTGGAATTACAGGCATGCGCTACCACGCCCGGCTGATTTTTTGATTTATTGTAGAGATGAGGTCTCGCTGCCCAGGCGGGTCTCGAACCCGCGGGCTCAGGCAATCCACTCACCTCAGCCTCCCAAAGGCGCGGGATTACAGGCTGAGCCACCGAGCCCGGCTGGTCTCTTCTTTAAGTATTCTTTTCTTGACGACCCATCCTCTTCCCCTTCTCCCCCCAGCCCCGGAGTGGAAGCTGCTTCCTGCAGTTATTCTCTGTCATTTCAGTGTTTCCCTTTTATCTGTCAGTCTTCTAACCCCTGTTTAGTTTTTTTTTTTTTTTCCCACATTAAATCTTTCTGTTAAGATAACGAGTTTGGCTTGTTTTCCTGTCTGGACCCTGACATATATCCAGTTAAGTGATCAACAAGAGGGAAATGATTGGCCAAACAAATTATATATAGTGCTTCCATACAATGGAATAAATACTATGAAGCCATGGAAAAATTTTGGGTGTAAGAACTTAAGGACATGAGAAAATGTTCATGATATATCAGAAAAAAAGGGTACAAAATAATATGTAGTATGATCCTAATCTTTTAAAGAAATGTGTATGTACAGAATATACGCAAATAATTAGTCATGTTCACTCTAAATGTAAGAATGACAGGTTTTTCAAAATTTTTATTTTGTCCTTTTTGCTTATCTTTATTTTCTGAAATAAAGGTGGACTCTTATTATAAGAAAAAAACAATAAAAGCTATTTGTTTAAAAACTTAAAGGGAAATCTACAGTACAAGACTAAAACAGGATTAAAATGGTGGAATGTAAGAGAGAGAAACACTGAAAAATAAAAATCACCATGAACACATCACAAATAAGTTGGAGAAAATAGATGATAGAAGAAACTAAAAAAGCAGCTAATGACTTCCTTAAAATTAATGATTGTTCTCCTGTCATATGAGTAACTATGCTGAGAGAACTGATAGATTTGCATAGATTAGTGGCCCTTCTCATTCAGCATTCCTTCACCCACAGTCCACATTTTCAAGGAATTTTCCAGGATCGAGGTAAGATTGGGATAAGCATTTTTGTTTCATTTATTAATTCTACTCTACCTTGTCCCAAAGTATTTGGAGAAGCTTTACTATCTTCATTCCTTCTCCATCTTGTACTAGAAATAATTTTCAGTGGCTACAAAATTATGTACAATAAAGCAACAGCAAAGCAGAAATAAATCAGGGTGAAGGGGAAATTAGGGTTGAAGAAGAGAGTGAAATAGAGGCGATGAGCATGCATACCCTAAGACCTCTCATGCTTACCAACGATGGACCACAAATACAACTCAGTATCAGCCTCAGCAAGAGAAAGAAGGAAACACTATTGTATACAAGATCAAGAGTAAAAGTTATAGCACAACAACAACAAAAATGAACTAGACTACTTAATGTCAGTCACATTTGTGATTTTAGCTTCTGAACTACCCTGTTCTACCAACTACATCGTGCGGCCCCATGTAGGTGTCAAACATACTCATTCTATTGTGATAGGCTGAGTAAATAATTTGAATATAGAAATTTAAGTCTGCTGAAAACCTTCCAGGTTTCTATTTGTTCAGTTGCATCTAAACTTTGTAAACTGAGTTGAAGTTAAAATTTTTTAAATCTGAATAAAATTCCTATCATTTCTAATCACTAGCTTTTAAAATTATACTTACAGGAAATCTGTTTCTATGCAAAGACACAGGCTCTCTGATGGCCGTCCTTGTAGAAAACTCTATTTTGGGGGCAATGCCCTAAAAAATCAAACAGCATAAAAAAAAGAGGAAAATAAGATTACTAGAAACAGTCCTTTTGCCCATCTCATCCTAACCTGAAATCATGCAAGAACCCAACTATTCTTCTGTGTGGTTGGCATAATCCACACACATTATCTATAATATACACATAGTAAGATTAGCTAACCATTTGTGTAATATGTATTATGTACCAGACCCAGGCCTAAGTACTTTTTATACATTAACTCATCTAATTCTAACACAACCCCATAAGATCTTACTAGTATTTTCTCTTTGTAGATGAGTAAACTAAGACACAGTTTAAGTAACTTGTCCATTCAGTAATGACAGCGCTGGTAATTGAATCCAGGCATTCTAGCTCCCATGTCCATGCTGTTAGCCAATCTATTTAAAACACTGGACCATTGAATTGAATGAGATTACCTACGTGGAAGGATGACTAAAGGTTCTCCTTTTCTACCTACTTGCTTTGAAAAACTTGCTTTATAGCTTATATCAAATATTTATGATCACGAGATCTAATTTCAAATTAATTTTGTTTCACTGATCAACACTTCTATTTTTTGCTCAGTACCATACTGTCATATATATATATATATATGTATATATATATATACATATATATATATTTAATTCTCATAATCCTATGAGGTAGGTACATTGATTATCATTATCCTAGTTTATAGATGATAAAACAGAGAAATGAAAACTGGAAACAATCCAAATATTCTTTATGGGTGAAAAGGTAAACTGTGGTATACTTATATAATGGACGCTACTAAGCAATAACAAGGAAGAAACTACTGACACACATGACTACACGGATGGATCTCAAAGGTAATATTCTAAGTGAGCGAAGCCAGACGCAAAGGGTTATATACTATATGATTCCCTTTATGTGACTTTCTCAAAAAACAAAACTATGGCGAGAGAGAACAGACTTGTGGTTAGGGTCTGGGGGAGGATGTGCCTATAAAGGGATCACATGGGGGAGATATTTTGGGGTGATGGAACTGTCCTATATCTTGATTGTGGTGGTGGTTTCACAAGTCTGTACATATGTTAAAATTCATAGAACTGTAAACCAAAGAAAGCATACATTTTACTGTATGATGATTTTTAAAATACAGTTATTTTTCTTAAAAAACTGAGGCTTAGAGAGACATAAAGCAATTTCCCAAGGTCACATGGCTTATAAATGTCACAACAAGGATAGGACCTAGAGCTGACTGAGTTAAACTGTCTCCATTTGATTTCATTGAGTCAGCTGGGCTACTCTGAGCATGACCCCTTTGCTTTATTCTCCCTTGGAGAACACCACTTATACTATTACAGTCCCATTTTACAGATGAGGAAATGAAGGCATCCAGAGATTAAGTAATTTACCCAAAGTCACATAGCCATCAGTGACAAAAGTAGGATGGAACCCAGACAATCTAACTCCACCTTAAACACTGTACCTGAAACTGCCTAATAGGTTTTCAAATTTTAAAGTTATTTATGTCCTGGATATGCCTTCCCCTTCTTCCTTCCCATCCAAATCTTACCTATCTCTCAAAGCTTGACTTCATCCTAACTCTTCCAGATAAGCCTATAGTGATCTCTGCCTCCAGTCTCTAACGTTTCATTTTCATTTATACAACTTATACTCAATGTTCTTCCAAGAAGAATTTGTACCAGCTGAAGCCCTAGAGAGAAAAGAAGAAAGTACTACATGCTTATTACATGTGCCAAGTGCTGTCAGGGGCTTTCACAGGTGTGATCTCATTTAATCCTCACATGACCTGTGTAGTAGACCATCGTATCCCCATTTTCACATGAGGGAACAGGCTTAGAGAAGTTTAATAATTTGTTCAATGTCACATATGTCAGTAGAGTCAGGATTTGAAACTCTGCTGATGAATACTACTAGGGAAGGGAAGAGAGAGGATAAAACACACACAACGATAATCAATGTACCTACCTCATAGGATTATGAGAATTAAATATATATATATATATGACAGTATGGTACTGAGCAAAAAATAGAAGTGTTGATCAGTAGCAACACAGTAGCAACACACTGGGCACCTGGTCCACTATCAGGGGAGACAGGGCCAACTAGAAGCCCAAACTTCACCTGCATGCAACCTACTTATGTAGTAAATCCTCACTTGTACCCCACAGCTCATAAAATACCATAAAAACAAACTCTGCCGAAATGCAAAGCCCACCTTCTTTCCATTTCCCCATGCTAGCTAGCTTGTTTCCTGTGCATTCATTCCTTTCTGTGCACATTCCTTCCTTGTCTACACAAGTCCTTACAGGCACAACCTACATCCTCAGATGTTTGTTTGTTTGTTTTTGCCTCTAGAATGCATAGAATGCTCACAAGAATGCAAGGTCTAGACTGCCAACTCAAGAAAATATTTTCTGAGCTTATAAACACAGAGTCAGACAATCCAGGGGGACATCTAATAAAGAAAATACAATAACATGACCAGCACAACCTCATGTCCCGTTAATAAGATGGCCTACGTGAAGAGGAAGGTGGAGAGAGTTTCGGGATCCACTGCTACTGGTGGAATCACAAGACCCCTCACATGTGTGACAAGCCCCAAGTCCCCTGTGACCCAGTGGCCTGAACCTGAACAAGTCATCTCTTAAGCCACAGACTTGTCCAGTCGTCTCACTGCCTCATAGGGAGGCAGTATTATACCTTGAATAACAGCATAATAAATATATTTACTGTGCACTTAACTACGTACCAGGTATTATGTTAAACACTATACAGATATTTCTTCATTTAACACACAGTAATTCTATAAGGGATGTTCTCATTTTACAGATGAGGAAACTAAGGCACACAGAGATTAAGTAACTTTCCAAAATCACACAGCCATTGGTGACAAAACTGGGATTGAACCTAGACAATCTAGCTCCATCCTTAACCACTGTACTTGCAATTCCTAATAGGTTTTCAAATTTCTGACCCACTTTGCCTAGAGAGGTGGAGGAAGACCTCTGCCAGTAAGCAATCATGCTCTGGAACACCTTCTTGTTTGCCTTATGACCTCCACTCCTTGCAATGACTTACAGACAATAAAGATACATGCATTTCTTTTTCATAGCAGTGTTGCTTTTAGCATAGCATTATAGTTTAGAGTTGAAATTCAGAGAGACTATATCTTGTCCAGTCTCCTGGTGATGATGGTTAGATCAATAAAAGGACTGAACAGTAGGATTTTTCTAGAATCATTAAACTAAAGAAAAACAATAAGTTATTAGCTAAAAAATACTTTTTAAAAAATGATCTTTATGCTTACTTTACCAGTTCAATCTTAACCTAAAATGAGAACAGTTAATAATCAAAAGAAAAAGAAAAAAAAAAAGTCCTTGATCTCACCAGAAAAAAAAAAAAAAAAAGATCGTTAAGGTACCAAATGAAATAAAACAACAAAATATAGAAATGCGAAGGAAAAAGTGACATTTTAGTGAAGGAAATAAATCTAATTATTAATGAATTTATAAATTGGGAGAAAATACATAAAGTGAATGATTTGCCTTGCTCACATGTCACTTCCTACAGTATTAATGAAAATAAATAGGTCCGGGCTTGGTGACTCAGCCTGTAATCCCAGCACTTTGGGAGGCCAAAGTGGATTGCCTGAGCCCATGGGTTCGAGACCCACCCGGGGAACTTGGCCAGATCTCATCTCTACCATAAAAAAAAAATTAGCCGGGCGTGGTAGCGTGCACCTGTAATTTCTGCTACTTGGAAGGCTGAGGTTGAAGGATCGCTGGAGCCCAGCAGGTGGAGGCTGCAGTGGCTGGGAGCATGCCACTGCACTCCAGTCTGGGTGTCAGAGTGAGACTTCAACTAAAAAAAAAAAAAAAAGAAGAAGAAAGAAAGAAAATAAATAGGACAGAGGGCTGAAACAAACATGAGAAAATTAGCATGATGCAATGACTGGGAGCACAGACTCTGAAGCCCAGCAGCCAAGCATGAGGATCCCTGCACCAAGGCTCACCTGCTCTATGACCCCAAAAGCTTTCTGAAACCCTCCACACCAGCTTTCCCACCCATAAAAAGGGAAAAAGAACAGTAGCTGACTCACAAGGTGAAGGAGTGGACAAGACAATCCATGTAGTGAGCTCGGTACAGTGCCTGGTATATAGTGAGCACACAGTGAACATCAGTTGTTGTTAAAACTATGGCAATTGGCTTTATTTGGCTTTATGAACATATGAGAAAAATGGAACCCTCTTCTCTTTTTACAAATTGTTCAGAATACAGTTTGATTAACTTAATTGTAAGAATGAATACTTTATTTCTAATGCACAGAGATTTTTCTACACATTTTTAAAGCTCTTTCTCTGATTATTACCTGCATTTATAAATAACTATAAACACCACTTCCTATAGGTTCTTCTTCCTATTTATGCCCATAAAGTTAAACAGAGATGTCACTAAAGAAAATATAAGCAAGTGTGCTTCAGCCGGGCTCGGTGACTCAGCCTGTAATCCCGCGCCTGGGGAGGCTGAGGTGAGTGGATTGCCTGAGCCTGCGGGTTCGAGACCTGCCTGGGCAACTTGATGAGACCTCATCTCTACAGTAAATTTTAAAAAATTAGCCGGGCGTGGTAGCGCGCGCCTGTAATTCCGGCTACTCAGAAGGCTGAGGCTGAAGGCTCGCCGGAGCCCAGCGGGTCGAGGTTGCGGTGGCCGGGAGCGGTCACTGCACTCCAGTCTGGGTGACAGAGTGAGACTCCAACTCCAAAAAAAAAAAAAGAAAGTGTGCTTCTTCTTGTCTTGCTACTTAGTAAGATACTATCTCAGTGTTTGTAGATGGCTTTAATTTAACAGAGAATTTGGGCAAGCCCAGGTGAATGTAATAGAATAGCCCTCCCATTATTCTCATCAGTTTTTATTCCCTTTTAGCTTCTGAAGCACAATATCCCAATAACTCAAAACAACAAAGATAAGCATCTCACATATACCATGGATATAAGTGATACACGAAGATCTCAAAGAAACAAAAATGGTTTCAGTGACATTCATCAAACCCTCAAAGATGATGAAGAGCTTAAAGTTATAGTCATTAAGAATTCTGATTAGGACGACCTTTGATGAGTGCTGCTGTTTAATGTTAGAATTAGAAGCTCGGTCACCATAAGCATCACAGAAACAGAGGTCCCACATGTTATATATTTTGTACAGCACTCTCAACAAAATGGAGACAACATTGTATCAAATAATGTAATTGCAGTTCATGGGGCGATAAGAGAAAAGTTGGGTATTAAATGTTTTTTACAATTCACAAGGCAGGGCCCTTAAAATGGAGATTATCCAAGTGCCATAAAAGTCGAGAAAATTGTCAGGGTTGCTGTGGAGATATAAATCATCAAAGATAACATCAAAATGAGTATCGTGAATCTGAATTCAGGTAATTCTCCCCAAACAGATCAACTGAATATCTACTGTGTCCTTCAACATCCTTCAGAAATGGAGACCATAATATCTGTCTTGGCTAACTTGAAAATTGTTAGGAGGAAAACATCATATATTAAAAAGTGGAAAGGACAAAATAAACAAGAGGTCACATTACTACTATTGCTATTGCTACTGTATTTACTGTGTGTACTGTGTCATAATAGCCACAACTAAACAGATATCTCTTAATCTGCAATAAGAAGAGGTTGAAAATTCAACTTTTTTATAACTATGTGGCAATGTGAATATTGCAAGGATTTAGCCTGATTAGATCATAAGATTTTCACTTCTCAAATCACTAGTGGAAATCAGCATAATTTGGTATCTTGAGCTGAGCATCTAAACAGGACTACTAAACAGAACAAAAGGGGTAGTAACCAAGATGAAGCGAGCTGTCCATGTAGTGAGCTCAGTACAGTGCCTGGTATATAGTGAGCACACAGTGAACATCAGTTGTTGTTAAAACTATGGCAATTGGCTTTATTTTGCTTTATGAACATATGAGAAAAATGAATGTCCAAGATCAAATCCTGTCGGGAATAAAATGTTCAGGTCCCAAGAATTTCTCTCCCAACGGAAGCCCAAATGGGCACAGATCACTTACTGGAAAGCCTATAGCCGTCTTCATGAGCACCTCCCTACACATCCGAGGGTGGGAAGGTGTCAGCCTGGGCTCAGGGAAAAGAAAATCCCGTGTGTTTTCTTCATAGTAGGCCAATTCTTCCCACACTAGAAAGGAAGGAGAAAACGCATAAAAAGCATAAGTACATGTATGTACACCACCAAGTTTAACAAAATAAAAGCTCAGACATGATGGTAGAGGTGCACTCCGATAAAAATAGACGTTTTGATCCCAGCACCTGCTATTCAAGAGGAGGCTTTTTTTTTTTTTGCGTCTCAGTCTCACTCTGCTGCCCAGGCTTAAGTTCAAAGGCATGACAGCTCACTACAGCCTCGACCTCCTAGGCTCAGGCACTCTGTCTACCTCAGTCTCCTGAGTAGCTGGGACTACAGGTATTTGCCATGAAGCCTGGCTATTTTTTTGTAGAGGTGATGTCATGCTATATTGCCCAGGATGGTCTCAAATTGCTGGGCTAACCTGGCTATTTTTTTTTATTTTTTGTAGAGGCGATGTCATGCTATATTGCTCAGGATGGTCTCAAACTACTGGGCTCAAACTATTCTCCTGCTTTGGCCTTCCATAGTGCTGGAATTACAGGTGTGAGCAACCATGCCTACCCTAAAAAGAGGCTAATTTCTACTACTTTTTAATCTCATGGATAATTTTTAAAAGCCTTCCCAACACAAGACAGAAAAAAAATCAAAGGATTGCTCCATAAAACAACAAAGAAGAAAATCAATCAATCTATCTATTCATTCTTTCCTTCAGCCAATATTTACTAAGGACAAAACTTAAGCCAAGACCCGGGAATAGAACAGGAACAAGGCAGACGTAGCCGTGGTCACACAAAAGTTACAGTTTAGACTGGGGTTCAACATGTTCTGTGATACAGGGATGCTGATGGCCCACAGAACAACTATAACTGTGGTTCTCAGGAGTGATACCAACTCCAGGGACATTTTGGACATCTACGGGAACATTTCATAGGCAAGAGCCAGAGGCGCTAGGGTGTCCTGCAGTGCTCAAGACACTCCTGCATATCAATTTCCCCTATACCCAATGATTTTCTAATGTCCTATCAGACATTCTTGCAGGCTAAAAATCATTTTATAATTTCTGAGTCTAGAAACTAGCTAAGTCTATGTTACATATAAATACAAAGCATTTTTTTGCATGATTTGAAAATACACTGAATTTTTTCCAGGAATGCAGATACCGTGTAAATCAAGGAATGACTACTTTGTTTTGTTTGGATCTTTACCTATACCTATTTGGCATTTTTCAAATTATACCATGGCCAGGCACAGTGGCTCAGCCTGTAATCCCAGCACTTTGGGAGGCCAAGGCGAGAAGATTGCCTGAGCCCAGGGGTTTGAGACCAGTCTGGGCAACTAGGTGAGACCTCATCTCTACAATAAATCACAAAAACTAGCCAGACATGGTGTCATGTGTCTGTAGTTCCAACTACTTGGAAGACTGAGGCAGAAGGATCGCCCAAGCCCAGCAGGTTGAGGCTGTGATGGTTGTGAGCGTGCCACTGCACTCCAGCCTGGGTGACAAGAGTGAGACTCCAACTCAAAAAAAAGAAAAGGAAAATCATATCACATCTAAATACTTCATTATGCTCAGTATTTACATACTGATATACATATCATTTTATTATGAACCACTTCCCTTTAATTTTGACTTTATATTACATTTGGAATAGTATATTGATTTTTGCAGTGATCTGTGTAAGTTGATTATATTAACTATGAATATTATTATCAGTATGGTAAAAGGGACGCTACAAAATACTCATCACCAAAAGAAGATCTTGGGTCCAACAGGGTTGCTGACTACTGAGCTGAAGGACAGGAAACTGCCATCAGAGTCATCTTTGATCGTACAGCAGGTGCCACACAAGTGATTTGAACTGAGAGTGGCCTCTGCACAGAACACAATCAAAAAATGAATTGTAGCCAGTGATGTAGTTTTGCTATTTGGTGACTGCCATTTTGCTTATGAGAAGAATTCTCATGAGGGTATTTTTTTTGGGGGGGTATATCAACTCTAGAAAATAACTGACCTTAAATCAAATGATATGATGCATTAATTTCTTTGTCTTACTTATTCCATTTAATATGAATGTTTAGGTTCTAATAAGTGAGGAATCAGGATGCAGAAGTACACCATACCCTGTGAAGTTTTTAATTTTTTGTAGAGATAAGGTCTTGTTATATTACTGGGAGTAAAGAGATAAAGAGGAAGGTGCAGAGACAGGAGGGAAGGTGGGGGATTCTAACATCAATCTTCTCCTGCATTTACTAGTCTCATCCCAGTGTACTTTTTCATCAGTGCTCCTTTTTACAGTGTTTCCTGTGGTGGGCATAATCTCTCCACCATTACTAGCCAAAGACAGACTCTTCCTCCAGCCAGAAACTCTGAAGTACAACCAGAAAATGGAAAGTGATGTGCCAATAACCCCACATCGTGAGCAATAAAATACAATTTTCTCCTGAAGCCTATGGTACTTGGATTAAAAACTCAGATTCTAGAGTCAGATAGGGCTGGGTTCAAATCCCTGCTCCACCACTTACCAGTCATGTGACCTTAGGCAAATTATGTAAAATCCTTAACTTCAGTTTCCTCTTCAGGGAAATGTAAAAATCATCATAGTACCTGCTCCTTGGGGCTACTGTGCAGACAACTGACAAACATGTGTAAAGTACAGAGCATAGCACCTGACATTATCTGCCATTTTCATGTTGAGACTCCGACTCAAAAAAAAAAGAGGACTGAAACAGGGTTAGACAAATAAATAGAAGGCTGTGAAGCTTAATACAGTCTCTCTAGTTTGGTCATTTTCTAGAGATCCAAAGTGCCACCCAGTGTGAAAATGTCAACACACGAAGCAGATGTGTTAGCATGATCCTAAGTTATAAATAATACATATAGTCACAGGTTGAGCAAGATTCACAGGCCAAGTGAAGCATTTGAAAGAACTCAATGTTCTTAATAGCTAATGGCATAGACAGTGATTTCATTAATGCCATCAACGAGCAATTTCTCCCCCCAAAAGGAAACAAATGAGATTTTAAAAGAAATAATTTTAATATCAACATTGGCTTAAGAAATATCTAACATTTATAGAGCATACCACAATTGATGATGAGCTTCTAGACATAGAATCTTATTTTATTCCCTCTTTACAGATTAGAAAACTGAGGCTCTGAAAGTTTGACACTTGTCATGGTGCTACATGGTCAGTGATACCACATGGCAACATAGGAATTCAAACCAGATCATCTGAGGCAAAATTTCTTTCCTTGCTGTTGCCTAGTAAGCATCACTACCAAAGTGTAAAATCAAGCTTTGATTAAGTGAATCGGTACCTACTAAAATAGACTGGTACAGTTGGACTGAATATCTGTGACTTACCCAAAGTGAGGGTAGTTTTTTAAGAGGTTAATAAAAAGAAAGCACCAAACTAACTGTTGAACAGGATTATGCTGCCCCCCTGTGTTCATTCACTTTTTTCCACCTTTGCAAACAAGAACAGAAGGGCTCTTTATTGCTTGGCAACAAAATCATTGGACCTCTTCATTCTTTAGCAGTAAAGCCATATGAAAATCTGAGAATTATCACTTATATTATTATTATTATTGATGTTATTATTACTATTATTTTGAGTTGGAATCTCACTCTGTTGCCCAGGCTGGAGTGCAGTGGCATACTCACGGCTATCGCAGCCTTGACCTGCTGGGCTTAGGCGATCCTTCTGCCTCAGCCTTCAAGTAGCTGGAACCACAAGCGTGTGCTACCATGCCTAGCTTATTTTTTGATTTATTGTAGAGATGAGGTCTCACCAAGTTACCCAGGCTGGTCTCAAACCCCCAATCTCATGCAATTCTCTCGCCTCGGCCTCCCAAAGTGCTGGGATTACAGGTTGAGCCACCATGCCTGGCCACTTACTTATATTATTAACTTAATGGTTATAATATGTCTTTTAACTGTAATGTATTTGAAAGTGATGCAAAAAAATCAAATAATAAAGTAATATCTTCAGCACAATGAAAAGGTAACAATTTAGCCACTGAAGAAATTGGTCCCCGAGAATCCAAATGTGGCCTATGTGACCCCACAATGCAGTTCACATGAGACTCTAAGCCAAAAAAAAAGATTTTGTTAGTATCAAAGGCCAGCAGATCATGCGGGTTCACTCTCTGGTGCCACCAGCATCAGACCAGGCACAGGGTAGACCATGTATGCAAAGTACGCCCACAATAACATATGTTGAACAAAGTATTGGACCAATCTGCACTGCATCTGAAGCTCAGTGAAATTAATTGCTATTTTGAACAATTCAAATTAAATTCCACTAAAATTACAATCTTAAATTGAAGATCTGTGGATAAAAAGAAAATAAATTCCCATTTTGCATTGGATTAACTTTTGAGTTATAACCAGTATGCATGCACTCAGCTCATATTCTCCAATCATTGTTTTCAAATGACTGTTCTTGCAGTCTTCTCATAGGTGGATTTCTGGTCACATGAAAAGCATGTGGCAGTCCAAGATATACAAAGATTTAAAAAGCAATTTGCAGAATATGTGTACACAAGCAGTTAGTACATTCATCCAACCATTAAATATATATACACACACTTATATGTACTAAATGCTAAATATATTTTTATGCATTGTATTTAATATAGTCATCCTTCAGTATCCACAGAGGGTTGACTCCAGGACCCCCTTCAGATACCAAAATCCACAGACGCTTAAGTTCCTGATAGAAAATACTGTAGTATTTGCATACAACCTATGCATATCCTCCCGTATACTTTAAATCATCTCTAGACTACTCACAATATTTAATATCATATCATGTAAATGCTAGGTAATCATTGTTATACTGTATTGTCCAGGAAACGATGACAAGAAAAAAAAAGTCTGAAAAAAAATAGAAAAGTCTGTACATACTCAGTACAGACATAGCCACCATAGGCCTTACTACATTTTTTTTTTTTTTTTTTTAATTTGAGTTGGAATCTCACTCTGTCCCCCAGACT
>NW_007042231.1:309364-331766 GCF_000164805.1 Carlito syrichta
TTTTTTGATTTATTGTAGAGATGAGGTCTTGCTGCCCAGGCAGGTCTTGAACCCGCGGGCTCAGGCAATCCACTCACCTCAGCCTACATTTTCAATCCATGGTTGGTTGAATCCACAAATGTGGAACCCAAGGACACAGAGGCCAACTGCATATAGGGTGTGTGTGTGTGTGTGTGTGTGTGTGTGTGTGTGTGTTTTAGGGTTGGTTGAAGATACTAAATTCATATTAGAAGGCCTAAAAAATAACACATCAAATTGTTAATGGAAATTATCTATCAGGGATTGTTGAATGGGGTTTTTTATATTTTTATTTTACATACTTTTGTGCTTGTTGAAATTTTTATAGTGAGATTATTTAGCTATTGGGTAATTTTTTTAATGCATGCAAAATTAAATAAGACCAAAATGGGCATGCTTCTACTTTACTAGCTTACTAAAATATAATTGCTAGTTAGCAGTGATATATGTTTGAACATAAAATTGGGTCAAATTAAAAAAAAAAAAAAACTTACGGAAAAAAACTCAGTGCCCTGATTTCAATCTGTCACTTTAAGGCTGTAAAACATTCAGTGAGAATTTCTGAAAAACAGGCAGGAGGTACCTGCTCTGTTCTATCTACCCAAGAAAGTAATGACATTCCCAAGAGTATATATCCCTAGATTCACAGAAAGCAGGGTTCTTGTCTGTCTCCAGGGTATCCCTTGCCAAAGAACCAAGAAACAGAAGAGAGAACTAGAGACTTCTGGGTCCCTCCACTTCACTGGGGCCCTTGACCTGCTCCAGTGATATCCATAGCAGGCAGGACAATGATTCTAAGAAGCCTCCAGAGCCCTTCTGCGTTAGCTGAGGCATCTGTTAGGCTTACTTTCTTTCTCCTGTAATCTCTTTTTAAAAGTTCACACAGAGCCGGGTGCGGTGGCTCAGCCTGTAATCCCACACCATTGGGAGGCTGAGGTGAGTGGATTGCATGAGCCCAGGGGTTCAAGACCTGCCTGGGCAACTTGGCGAGACCTCATCTCTACAATAAATCAAATTTAGCTGGGCGTGGTGGCACGCGCCTGTAGTTCCAGCTATTTGGAAGGGGGCTGAGGCAGAAGGATTGCCGGGGTCCAGCAGGTCGAGGCTGTGGTGGCTGGGAGCAGCCACTGCACTCCAGTCTGGGTGACTGAGTGAGACTCCAGCTCAAAAAAAAAAAAAAAAAGTTCACACAGTATCAAAATAATGCAACAAAACAGGAGAAATATGTATGTACTGAGTATAACTGATTAAAAACTTTGATTAAAATATCAGGAATTTATACCAAAATGCAATGTTTACATTGAGACATCACTCCACAAGTAATCAAAGAAACTGACAGTCACTTTATTCAGAAGGAAAGAAAACAAATTGTAATATGGGAAAATGAGAATTTTTAAGAAGTAAGTTTGTTTTTTGTGTATTTGTTTTTGAGGAGATGGGTCTCACTGTGTCACACAGGTTGTAGTGCAATGGCACTACCATAGCTCCGTGTAACCTCGAACTCCTAGGCTCAAGCAATCTTCCTGCCTCAGCATCCTGAATAGCTGGGACTACATCCAGCTAATAGCTGCCACATCCAGCTAATTTTTTTTAAGTGATGGGTTTCACTACATTGCTCAGGCTGTTCTCTAACTCCTGCCTCAAGCTATCCTCCCACTTTGGCCTCCCAAAGCACTGGGATTACAGGCATGAGCCACTGTACCTAGCCAAGATATTTTAAATTTAAGGTTTAAGATCATATCTAAAAATAAGAAGCTATAAAATATGGTAAAATACATTTTAAGGAATTCATGATATACTTTGTAAACACAACAAACCCAAATAATAATCTCCAGGACTGGATATGTTGGATACAGCAGAAATAGGGGTCAGTTTACCCCTGGTTTACAAGACACAGTTCTGTTTAGTAATTCCATTGTTTGAAAATATACCAAGAGAAAAATATATATATAAAGATGTGAAAGACAAGCAGGTGCAGTGGCTCACACCTGTAATCCCAGCACTTTGGGATGCTGAGGTGAGAGGATTGCCTGAGCCCACTGGTTCAAGACAAGCCTGGGCAACTTGGCAAGACCTCATCTCTACAATAAATTAAAAAATTAGCTGGGCATGGTGGTGTGTGCCTGTGGTTCCAGCTACTTGGAAGGCTAAGGCGGAAGAATCACCTGAGCCCAGCAGGTAGAGGCTGCAGTGGCCATGAGCATGCTACAGCATGTGAAAGACAAAGGAAAATTAAATGTGCAACAATATCAATTTAAGGATAATAACACTGCTATGGAAAAATACATGGTTATTGAAAAGTAAACTACAGATAACAATGTAGAGTAAGAAAAGCAAAACCCAAAATATTATATATGTACTGTTTGTAGATCTATAGAAATGCAAAAGTAAATTAATGAAATGTTTTATTACTATCAAAAATAATGATGTAGAGCTATTCTTTTAGAACAACAATACAACATATAATGGAAGACGCTAATAACAGAAGAAAATGCATGTGACACTGTAAAAATTCCATATATATATATTTCTATCCACAAAAGAAGTATCAAGAAACATGTTCACCAAATATAAAGGTTATCTCAGAATGATGCTATCTGTGGATGCTTTCTACAAGTAAAAACTGTTTTCATTTTGGAAAAGAAAAAAAGCAGAAATATGCGATAACAAGGATCAGAAGATAATTTTGAGTTTTTAGTGTTCTCTCTCTCTCTTTCTCTCTCTCTCTCTCTCACATACACACACACACACACACTCTCTCTCTCTCTCTCTCTCTCACTTATTCACACACATACACACACGCATGCACACATCCCTAGGCAAACAACCCTAAAATCACCAGATAGCTACACTGAAATACTATTTATGAGAATTAGTGCCACCAGGTGGCAGGTCCTACTCTCTCTTACCAGCTCAGGTCTTATGTCACTTAAGACATACCGCAAAGCAAAGCCACCACAAAACAGCTTCCTCCTAGAGTGTCATTATTCTAGCACAGGAGTCATAAACTATTTCTGTAAAGTGTCTGCTAGTAAATTTTTTCAGGCTTTTTTGACCAACTCTTCATATCTACTCAATTCTGCCATTGTACCACAAAAGTAGCTATAAATAATACTTAAACATAAATGATGGAATTTGAATACCATATAATTTTCACATGTCACTAAGTGTTCTTTAAAAATTTGTTCCAGTCACTTAAAACGTAAAAACAAAAATGTAAAAACCAAAAATGAGGTGGTTCCTCAAAAAAGTTAAACAGAGTTATTATCATAGGTCCCATTCCTAGGTATATACACAGAAGAACTAAAAGCAAATACACAACAATTTGCACATGAATATTCATAACAGCATTATTCATAATACCCCAAAAGTAGAACTGTCTTACTCCATTTTCTGCTGCTTATAACAAAATGCCTGAAACCAGGTAATTTATTTTAAAAAGCAATTTATTTCTTACAGTTATGGAAGCTGAATGAGAGGCTACATCTGGTGAGGGCCTTCTTGCTTGTGAAGACTATCTACAGAATCCTGATGTGACACAGGAAATCACATAGCTAGGGGGCTGAGCATGCTAGCTCCGGTCTCTCTTTCTCTTCTTATAAAGCTACCAGTTCCACTTCCATAACAACCCATTAATCCATTAGCCCATTAATCCACAAATGGAATACAGCCCTCATGACCAATCACCTCTTAAAGGCCCCACCTCTCAATACTGCCACATTGGGGATTCCATGTCAACATAAGTTTTGGAGGGGACAAATATTCAAACCATAGCAGGAAACAACACAAATGTCCATCAACTGATAAATGAAAAAACAAATGTGGTCTACCCATTCAAAAGAATATTATTGAGGCATAAAAAGGAATTAAGATCTGAACCTTGAAAACATTAAGCTAAGTGAAAAAAGCCAAATATAAAAGGCCACATATTGTAGGCTTCCATTTATATGTAATGTTTAGAATAAGCACATCAATAGAGACAGAAAGCAGATTCGTGGTGACCAGGGCCTGGGGAAAGGAGAAAATTGGGAGTGACTGCTAATGAGTACAGGGTTTCTTTTGGGAGTAATACAAATGTTCTGGAATTAGAAAATGGTAATGGTTGCACAACCTTGTGAACATATTAAAAACAACTGAATTGTACTTTTGAAAATGATGAATTTTATAGTATATTAATTATATTGCAACAAAAAATATAGGAGCCATTCTTAGCTCCCAGGCTATACAAAACAAACTATAAGCTGGGTTTAGCTAGGGGCTATAGTAAGAAAATGGCTTCAGGTTTTACACACACACACACACACACACACACACACACACACACACACACCCTGTACAAATTAGAATATACCCAGGCCAGGCCTGGCACAGTAGTTAATGTCTATAATCGGGTTTTACACACAGCACGCATGCACATACACACACACACAGACACACAAACACACAACACAAATTAGAATATAGCCAGACTGGGTGCAGTGGGTCATAGATGTAATCCCAGCAGTTTGGGAGGCTAAGGTGGGAGGATCCCTGGAGCCAAGGAGTTGGAGACCAATCAGGACAACAAAGTGAGACTTGTCTCTACAAAAAGAGACAAATTAGCTAGGTGTGGTGGTGTGTGCCTATAGTCCCTGCTACTCAGGAGGCTGAGGCAGGAGAATTGCTTGTGACTAGAAGTTCAAGACTGCAGTGAGCCATGATTGTGCCACCGTACTTCAGCCTGAGCAATAAAGTGAAACCCTGTCTCACCAAAGGTCAAATCTTGAAACAAACTGAACCAGGACTGAAAAACTTATTTGATGAAAATTAGATAAAGTGATTTAAAGATGCAAAGACAAAGAGCCTGTTTAAGTTATGCCCACTGTCATCAAATCCTATAAAGTTACTCTTCTGAAAGTAGACAAAATTCAATAGATTGGCAGAAAACGAAGTGTATGTTATGCAAACTTATAAATTTATATGTTATTTAAAAGCAAAACTCTTAAATATTAGCCTCCATTTTGTCATGCCAAAATTCTTTTTAAATTATAATAAGCTAAGTTAGAAATGAATTTAGGGGCACATTACCTGGAGACACTAGCTGTATTAATTCAAACCTGGTTAGGAAGCCTAAAAAGGAAAAAAAATGGGATTTTAATATTTCAGAAAATTAACACAGTATTTCCTTCTTTCTTTCTTTCTATCTTTTTTTTAAGAAATAGGGTCTCACTATGTTGCCCAGGCTGCACTCGAACTCCTGGGCTCAAGTGATCCTCCTGCCATGACATCCCAAAGTGCTGGGATTACAGAAGCGAGCCACCCCGCCCAGCAGCACACTGTTTTAAGCAAGAGAAACTTTTGTATATTAATGAATAACAATTGGATCTTGAATTTTTAAGATTAAAAGTGCATTGTCATAAAGTTAAAAAAAATTAGCTAGGTGTGGTGGCACGTGCCTGTAGTTCCAGCTACTTGGAAGGCTGAGGTGAGAGGATCACTTCAGTCTAGGAGGTCAAGGCTACATGAGCCATAATCACGCCACTGCACTCCAGCCTGAGTGATAGAGTGAGACCTTGTCTCAAACAAAGCAAAAGAAAACAAAACCAGTGTGTGATATGACTATACAAATTAGACATAAAATATAACTTTTTATATTTATTGAGTTCAAAATATATTTAGAATTGTGAACCCACGTACAATATCTATAAGGACAAGAATAAAATTCAAATCTTAAAGATAACCCAAAATAAATGATATCACAATAAAAAATAAATAAAGATAACTCCCATAAAATAATATTAAAATGAAAACATTTTTAAAAAATAGACAATAAAGGTAAAATTCTCTTTGTAGGTTTGTGAAAAATATATAAATGCATAAGTCAAAACTTTAACTGCTAAGAAACTTAAAAGTCAAAACAGCCTGAAATTTTAGGTTTTCAAAATGTGAAGGGAAATACATATTTGCCAACCATCACCCCAAAGCCATTAGTAAGCAATTTGTTTAAGCGCTAACTTTCTTACATTCGGTTTACTCTCATCACCTATGAGTCTAGTGCCATACCTATCCCCATTTTTTTAAAATGCGGAAACTAAATCTCAAAGAGGAAAGTATAGTAACGTGGGCAAGGTCACACTGGCTAACAGTGACGGGGCTATATTTGAACCCAAGTAGTCTGCTCCCAGGGCCTGTGCTCTTATCCACAGGACACTTCATTGAAAAATCCCATTCTTCCACTGAACAAGTTAATTAGGATGCTTAATAAAATACCTACAGCTTTTAATTGCCTGCTAGAATGGCATCACATACTTCATACTTGCTTTAAATATCAAGGACAGAGCAAATTACTGAGTGACCTAGAGAACTGTTCTCATGTTCTTTTATGGTTGTCTACCACCCAGAATTGATATTTGGGAATTGAAATGAAAAGATTGTAAATCTTATATGATCATTTGAAATGCTGAATTGTTTTTCTGAATTTAAAGAGACTTAAGGCAATCAGTGTTCTTACAGATGTGACCCATCTCAGAGAGATGTTTCACTTTCCTGCTTCTTAAAATTCAAATGGAAATGTAAACACAGTAGATAAACTTAGGTATTACATCCACTTTTTAAAAGGCCAAATGCCCCGCGCCTTTGGGAGGCTGAGGTGAGTGGATTGCTTGAGCCCGCAGGCTCGAGACCAGCCTGGGCAGTGAGACCTCATCTCTACAATAAAAAAAAAAAAAAAAAAAAATCAGCCGGGCGTGGTAGCACATGCCTGTAATTCCAGCTACTCGGAAGGCTGAGGCGGAAGGATCGCAGGGGCCCAGCAGACGAGGCTGCGGTGGCCGGGAGTGGCCACTGCACTCCAGTCTGGGTGACCGAGTGAGACTCCAACTCAAAAAAATAAAAATAAAAATAAAAGGCCAAATGCCAAAGGCAGCATTTTAAAAATACACAGTTGCCTTGATGTATTCCAAAGACAAACAGAGTTAGTGCTCAAAAAAATACATTTGACACTGACAATTTAGAAAATAGTTTATGGTGGCTACATCTTGAGGTTGTCCCTTCTCAGACTCCTCTTCCTCAGTCTAGCTCCTCGTGTTGCTCAAAGCTGTCTCTTGGTCTTTTCTGTTCTCACTCCCTGGACTACCTCATTTATTTGAGATTTACTTAAAATCTACATGCTGAAGACTCTCCAATCTCTATTGACAGACCACATCTATTTTTCCCCCAAGAATCTTATGTTCCTCACTACTGGACATCTCCACTTGGATGTCCCACTAGCATCCCAAACTCAGCCTGTCCTGAGTTAAGCTCCTCCCATACCAACTTCTCTTCCTGAGTTTCCGGTCTCAATAAATGACATGAACGGGAACCAGGGTTTTCTCTAGAGGCTGAGTTAAGAGCATGCCAATATTCAGTCAAATCCTTCAAAGTCCCACTCACTGTTTCTCCCTCTTCTGCCTTACCTGAACCTTTGATTACTGTAGATTTTCTAGTTTCTTATTGTCTACCCGGCTTTCTGAGCCATTTCTTTATTGCTCTGTCCTTCTGTTCCAGAAACACCTGCTCAGTGATATCCTAAATTGCACTAACTCTGTAGGCACTGACTCACTCTCTACCTAATTTCAAACTCCTTAATCCACCTGGTATGTCAGCCTGATGCCTAGCCTGCTCCTAATTCTGTCCTCTACGCAGTACTGCTTCAGTTCACCTAGTACTTGCTTCTGGTCAGTTCTTTATATGCTGCTATGAACTTGGACTAATTCTTTCAACTGCATAAAATCTCAGTTGAAATATTTATAAAGCTAAGAATGTGATTAAGAATTATACCATCCAGGCAGGGTACAGTGTCTCATGCCTGTAATCCCAGCACTTTGGGAGGACAAGGCGGGAAGATTGCTTGAGACCAGGCAGTTCAAGACCAACCTAGGCAACACAGCAAGATCCCAACTCCACAAAAAGTAAAAAAATTAGCCAGGCAAGGTGGCATGTGCCTGTAGTCCTACCTACTCGCTCAGGAGGATGAGGCAGGGGGATCGCTTGAGCCCAAAAGGTCAAGGCTGCAGTGAGCCATGGTCATGCCATTGTACTCCAGCCTGGGCAGCAGAATGAGATCCCTAACTTAAAAAAAAAAAAAAATTCCACTTAAGATAGCATCAAAAAGAATTCTTAGGAATAAATTTAACAAAAGAAATGCAAGACTTGGATACTGAAAATCACAAAGAAATTAAAACATATGTTCACACATATGTACACACAAACTTGTACATGAATATTCAGTGTAGCATTATTATTCATCATAGCCTAAAAGTAGAAACAGCCCAAATATCTTATCAATTGATGAGTGGAAAAACAAAATATGGTATAGTCATCTAATGGAACATTATTTGTCACATACTACAATATAGATGAACCTTGAAAACATTATACTAAGTGAAAAAATCCAGTCACAAAGGATCACATATTATATAATCCTATTAATATGCAATATGCAAAATAAGCAAATCTATAGAGACGGAAAGATCAGTGATTGCCTATGGCTGGGAGGGCTGATGGGAAACGAAATGACTGTTAATGGGTACAGGACTTCTTTTCACAGGGATAATACTTTTCTGATTAAATTATTAATTGATGGTGGTGATGGTTGTACAGTTCCATCAATATACAAAAACCACTTAATTTTTACAAACAAACAAACAGAATCACACTATCCACCAAAGAGTTTCTAGTCGAATCAAAAACATAACTCAGATTTTACATTGACTCTCTTGAATATAAATATTTATCAAACATGAAATTAACAGATTAAAAAATAGCAAAATTTTATATCTGTGAATTATACACAATATTCTTTCAAATTTTTTTAAGAGTACCTACTTTCTAAAAGGTCTGCTACAGCTCCAGGATCGATTGCATTTTCAAATACCTGCAGAGAAAAATGGGGAAAATAAATGTTCAAAGTTGTATTTAAAAGTACTTGTAGACAGGCACAGTGGCTCAAGCCTATAATCCAAGCACTTTGGGAGGCCAAGGCAAGAGAATTGCCTGAGTCCAGAGGTTTGAGACCAGGTTGGGCAACTTGGTGAGACCTTGTCTCTACAATAAATCAAAAAATTAGCTGGACATGGTGGTGCGCACCTGTAGTTCTAGCTACTTGGAAGGCTAAGGCAGAAGGATCACCTGAGCCCAGCAAGTCGAGGCTGCAGTGGCCATGAGTGTGCCACTGCACTCCAGCCTGAGCAACAGAGTGAGTTTTTGACTCAAAAAAAAAAAAAAACAAAAAAAAAACTTATAGAAACTATAGATCATATTCTTCCAAATAATTAACACATATGAAATCCAGTCATATAATATTTTAGAATTTAACAGAAGTACCTTTAACAGGTGTATAAAGTTCAACAAATGATTATAGACTAAATGAGGATTAACACAATAACAAAAGTAAAAAAAAAAATCCCAATTAGTTAAATCTACCAGATGCTAAAGATGTCATCCACCTGACCTAGCTGCTCTGTTTGTTGCTAAAAGCACATCTTTCAAGAGTCTTATTTGAGTCAGCAGAAAAATACGCTGTATACAACAGATACTCGTTATATGTTAACTGAATGAATGACTTCTCATCTCAGCAATTGATTCTGTTAAAAAGAAACTTAAATAGTAATTCTATGTATAACACAAAAGAAAAGCTAAGTACTAGCAGCTATACTCCCACAGAATCACTCCACCCTCCAAAAAAATGAAAGGGAGTCTCATAAGTTAAGTGTATAATGAAGTACAATCACTTGTGATATCTGTCTAGCTATTACCAAATCTGCATGTTTTGTCCAATAGATAAAAGGGCCTGGGATAGAAATGAAATTAAAGGTATACCATGCCCCTCTCTGTGAATTCTAGGACCCTATGAGAAGCAAAATGTTTTCAGCAGTTTGATTTCAGGCTTTAAAATTCTGATTTAAGTGTGGTTAAACTCAAGCACGGTTAAAATCTGCTCTAGGGTTCAAAGCCAGGTCTGCTTTAAAAACACAAATGGAAGCTATTCCCTATAATCCATTTTGTCATATTAACCTGGATTTATCAAGTGTAAGGTTTTTTTGGTCTAAATTATTTCAATAATCCTTTCACTTTACCCATCGTTACAGGTTGAGTTGTGCCCCCACAAAATGTACAGGTTGAAATCCTAATCCCAGTATCTCACAATGTTGCCTTAATTTGCAAATAGAGTCACTGCTGATATGATTACTTAAATCAGAATTAGGTCATACTGGAATAAGGTGAGTACTTAATCCAAAATGACTGATAACCTTACAAAAGAGGGAAACTTGAGCACAAGAACTGGGGGAAAAAAACCTCTAGGCAAAATAAATATAGCAGTTTATCTGAGCAAAGAATGATTCATGAACTGGGAAGCACTCAGAGCCAAAAGAGGTTCAAGAACCTCCATTGCTGCTGTGTGGGAAGCAAGTTTACACAGGCTAATGTGAAGATAAAGAAAACATATTTGATTGATAATAGTGGAAAGACCCTCATTAGAGGTTAGTTGGCAGTTTCTGACTGGTAAAGACTCTAGTTAGAGGTTAGTTGGTAGTTTCTTATTGGAAAAGACTCTCGTTAGAGGCTAGCTGGTAGTTTCTTATTAGTAAAGACTCTAGTTAGAGTTAGTTGGAGGTTTATGATTGGTAAAGATTATTTAGAAGTTAACTGGCAATTTCTTATTGGCAAAGACTCTAGTGAAAGGTTAGCTAACAGCATCTGATTGGTAAAGTCTCTGGTTTTTTGTTTTTAACTGTTTACATTGTGTGTGCTTACATAGCAGTTTGCTTACATAGGAACTTAAAGCACTGGAGTTGCCCCAGCCTAATGGCCTCCCCATCAAAAAAAATTTTTAAACAACACACACAAACAGAATGAACACCAGGTAAAATTGAAGTTATACTGCCACAAGCCAAGGAACTACCAGAAGCTAGGAGGGAGGACTAGAACAGATTCTTCCCCAGTGCCTTCAGAGGAAACACAACCTTGCTAACACTTTTGATTTCAGATGTCTAGCCTCCAGAACTTGAGACAATAAGCTTTTGTTTAAGCCACTTCATCCGTGGCACTTTTGTATAGCAACCCTCGGAAACTAATATGCCCATGTCTAAGAATTTTCTCAAGTGTCATCTTAGTGAGTAATGATCAACATGGATTGCTCTAATACAATGCCTCATACATTTTTGGGTCATCTGTTTATCCAAATGCTTTAGAGCATTAAATTCTGAATTACACAGAAAATCCAAGGAAGAGAAAATGTTTTCACTACTTGTTTGCAAGTATTTGCTGCTAGAGAAGGGAATAGATACAAGGAAGCTGGACTCAACTGAAGGAAAGTTGGAATATGAACCCAAACAACTCATGCAAGAGGTTCATTGCACTGGGCACAGTTAACACCTGTAATCCCAGCACTTTGGGAGGTAGAGGTGAGAAGACTGCCCGAGCCCTGGATTCAACACCAACCTGGGTAACATGACAAGACCTCGTCTCTACAATTAAAAAAAAAAAAAATTAGCCGGGCATAGTGGCACATGACTGTGGGTCCAACTACTTGGAAGGCTAAGGTAGAAGGAATGCCTGAGCCTAGCAAGTCAAGGTTGAGGTAGCCGTGAGCATGCCACTGCACTCCACCCTGGATGACAGAGTGAGACTTGACAAGAAAGAAAGAATGAGAGCGAGAGCAAGAGCAAGAGCGAGAGAGACAGAGAGAGAGAGAGAGAGAGAAATTATTTCATTGCATTTTATAAAGCAAAAAATGGTTCCATGATATGTTTGACTAGTAATCTCAAATGTACAGCTTTTTAACAGAGCAGAGGTGATTCAGGCTCACTCTCTTTTTTATAAATCAAGGAGGTTGGACTAGATAATTCCCTACATTCATTCACAGATTTATCTTTCTATGCTTCTGTGATTTTGTATCCTTGAGCTTCTTATTAAAAGAGTTTAAAAGGTTTCTAAGGAGCAAATTCACAATTGCTAAAACTAATACAATTATTTAGGGGTGGTGGGAGACTGCATTTTTACCACCTGCTTTTCACCACTTACACATATAAATTGTTTTAAATTTAAATTCTGACTTTATGTTCCAAGATAAGAGCCATTTATTTCTCTCCACTTTTATCCAACCAGTTTGGTACACTCTTTATTTAAATTAATAGGCTGTGGTTTATAAAACTATTATAAGCAATCCTATCCCTTCAAAAAATCGATCTTCATCTCCTTACCTAACCTCAGACCAAAACAAATAGGTCACTTTCTGGGCACCATCTTCCAGACCTTTAAAAGTGATATGCTCTACCCTGAAGCCTTTCCTCTCCCCAGAGGATCCTCCTCAGTGACATTGTTTGGGTCAAAATCATTAGACTTAGAAAGGTTAAAACTGATTCTATCTCCAAATTCCAATATAAAAACTTTAAGAAACTGTTAGTGATTGTGTAGTAATGAAATTAATATTCTATTAAATACTTTAGTGGAAAGGGAGTTGGTGATGTTTTGGCTCTTTATATTACTATGGTATTCACCGGAATGGAATCTAGTCTTTATAATTGTAGCTAAATAAACCAGGTACCACCCGAGGAAACTCAGTGTTTTTGAAGAGTTACTTATTTTGTTGCAGGATTTCAGTTACAGGATTTAACAACTTTGGTTATAGTTTTTTCACTATTTTTCTGGGTTTAAAACAGCTTTTTCTAAGGCCCACAGTTTATTAATAATACCTTTCATAAATGTAATGCAACTGCCTCTAACACCTCCAAGAACATTCAGAAATGCTCTCTCTGCTCCAGTTAGAAAATGCCATGGGAGTTCCAAGAATAGGAAACATCGACCAGGGTATTTAGCACTAGATTGACAGAAATTGGCCCAGACCTGCAATGCAAAAGCAAGTCTTCTAAACCGTGGTTTTGCTTCAAGGCCGACTGTGGTTTTTGCACTCAGCTTAAGTGCTTTCGGGTAATTTTTTTAAAAGGAAATTTACAAAATAATGTTGTAAGAACCGTGTTCTTTATAGGATTTATTAGATTATCTTCAGACAGCAAAACCCAATGAGAAAGTCAAGATCACCTTTTCAAATCTCATGCTCTGCTGAATCATAATAGGGAACACAGATGGAAAGCAGTTTGTCTCCACGTACTGATTGAGGAGGTAGACCCCGAGGTACACATCTTGCTTGCCAGGCAGGAACACCCCTGGGCAAGAAATCTTAAAAAGAACAAAAAAAGAGAGACAGCAGGGTTGCTTTGTTTTGTTTAAAAGGGAGTTCTATTTCTCCTCTCCCACGGATATTGAAATTCCCCCATCACCGCATTCCCTCACCCTGCAACGCCCAGGTTACCTCCTCTCTCCTCTCCCCCCTCCTGTTGGAAATTCCTCCCTCTCCACTTCTCCCTCTGATTTTTAATTCCAATGTCCCCCCACATCTCCGCCAGGTGTCACAATCGCGCTCTCGCCGGCTCCTGTCCCCGCCCCTCCAGGATGGCAGTGCGGAAGCGGAAGAAGCGGCAGGGCCTGGAAGCCTCTCCTTGGTCCAGCCGGGTCCCGGGCCGGGGCCGCCGCCGCGATGCCGAGCCCCCGGAGGAGCGTCGAGGGTCGGTCGCTGGGCGCCTCCGCCTCCAGCAGCAGCAGCAGCAGCCCCAGCAGTCCGGCCCACGGCGGCGCCGGCGGCAGGTTCGAGTTCCAGTCCCTGCTCAGCAGCCGCGCTCCGGTCGTGGACCCCACCTGCGCCAGGCTCCGCGCGTCCGAGAGCCCCGTGCACCGCCGCGGCTCCTTCCCTCTGGCTGCAGCGGGACCCTCGCAAGCACCTCCGACCTCGCTGCCCGAGGAGGACCGCATGGACCTGAACCCGTCCTTCCTGGGTATCGCCCTGCGCTCCCTGCTGGCCATCGACCTGTGGCTGTCCAAGAAGCTGGGGGTGTGCGCGGGGGAGAGCTCGTCCTGGGGCAGCGTGCGGCCCCTGATGAAGCTGCTGGAGATCTCGGGACACGGCATCCCTTGGCTGCTGGGCACTTTCTATTGCCTGTCCAGGAGCGATAGCTGGGCCGGGCGCGAGGTGCTAATGAACCTGCTCTTCGCCCTACTGTTGGACCTGCTGCTGGTGGCCCTGATCAAAGGGCTGGTCCGCAGGCGCCGCCCGGCCCACAATCAGATGGACATGTTTGTCACTCTCTCGGTGGACAAGTACTCCTTCCCTTCGGGTCATGCCACAAGGGCTGCCCTGGTGTCGAGGTTCATACTGAACCACCTGGTGCTGGCCATTCCACTGAGGGTACTGGTGGTGCTGTGGGCCTTCGTCTTGGGTCTCTCTAGGGTCATGCTGGGGCGGCATAATGTCACCGATGTGGCTTTTGGCTTCTTTCTGGGCTACATGCAGTACAGCATCGTGGACTATTGCTGGCTCTCACCCCACAATGCTCCAATCCTCTTTGTACTGTGGAATCAACAATGACACCATCTCATTGATTTTGGCACCAAGAAGTCTGAAGGTTTCCACATTTGATGATGCCAGCCTAAACCAGCAGCCATCCTGCTTGCCCCTCTTAGACATTTCAGGTTTCCTTTGGGATTTCAGGTGTCCCACCATACTGATATGTTGCTAGGCTGGAGTACATGCTGGCCATCACTGAACACAGCCATACTAGGGAAAGAAAAAAAAATCCCTCTATTGTATATTTATTCAGTAACTGTTTATGTCTCCAGGACAACTGCAAAGAAAGCAAACTGGGATAGTTTTACTATTGCTGTTTTTTAAAAGTTGACATCAGTAAGATTTATGTTTGTAGTAATCCCTAAGTCAACACCCTTATAAAGCGAACTTTGAGAAAAATACATGATCTTCATTCTGTAAATATACATGCAGATAAACCATGTACTAATCCTAGTTTTATTCCTGAGGTAGATCTGAAACAGTATTTTAAAAGTTTAAGACGTAGGTTTTTCTAGTTTATTACTTGAAGATGTTGCCACAGTTGGGGAGATTTCTTCTAAATCTTGATTTCTTGGTAAGCTTTTTTACTTATCCCTCTTATTTTTGTGGATTGGGAGTAAGAAAAGAGATTGTAGTACTTGTCTTTTGTCTCCCTCAACCTCTCAAAAGATCTTTAAATCGATATTTTTTTCCCACCACTTCCTAATACTGTCTTTCAGCATTCAGAGAACAAGCCAAGAACTTAAAGAGCAAACACTTAAAAGGTGGCATATCAAAGGTGCCCATAAAAAAAGGAAGAAGGGGACTATAGCCTCATGCTTAATTCTGTTGACAACTAATAACATGGCATGACAAAGGGCAGAGATGCCAAGTTGCTGGAGAAAGTCAGGGGAGCTAAGAGTCTAGGGGTAGGCCGACTACATATTCTGCCGATAACCAGTATGGCAGGAGATGAGGCCCTGCTGCCAGTCATCTCTACTGAATACAGAATAACGTTCCTTACTCTACTGGGGTAATAAAATGGGAAAGTAATGTGCTTCTTTTCAATGCAAGACCGTATACTTTCTCATATCTACAAGGATGACCCTGTATACTACAGTTGTTCATATGGAATTCCGTTTTCTGTATATAGCACCCTTTAGATAACAGTATTTAACTTGAAATTCATCAAGGGAACCTGCTGCTATACCAGGCACAAAGTATAACTTCTAAATTTCTGTTTACATTTATCTTTATTTACATTTAAAGCTGTACATCCACGGTGCCCCCCCCGTATCATAAGACCAAAGACCACTAAATGCACAGTGAATTCTGCTCATTGTTCTTTGACCCAGAAAGACCGAAGAGGGTACGTGCTTTAAGTGTTGCTTTACAGGGAAAGAAAACCTTTAAATTACCTATGGAAGTGGTGTCCTTCGATAATCTTGACTGTTTTTGCACTTGTAAATAAAATTATGGACTTTGATCTGACATACAAAAGTTCAGATAGGAACCAAGAGAATGACTGTAATAAGTAGGTTCTGATTGGGTAGAAGCATGAATTTGCTGAGAGTGAAACTGAAAAAGGAAGCTACCCTTTCAGAATCAAATCATTTGCATTCCCACAACACCCTGAACACCAACTACCTCTTCACTTGCTAAATCAGCTTAACTGTGAAGCTCTAAGTGGTTTGGGTTTGTTGTTTAACCTTAGAGAGATCCTTTATTTTAATTGCAGCAATGTTCAGGCCAGATATTTGAAAGCAATGATATTTCCTCTTGCAGTGTCCACAAATCTGAATATTGGGGGCTTGAAATTAGGCTTGCCTTCTGGTTCGTAATTATAATTTAGAATTCCCTGTTTTAGTTACTGGGGCCTGAGTTTGCTGACTTTTAAAACACAGATCAATTCATCTGATGTTTTTGGAGCATCATAAGTACTGTAGAGTAGGAAACTGACTTCTTTGTTAATTAATTGTACACTGAGGAATGCCTTTTAAAAATCAAAATAAAATTAAACAATATGTGGAATCAAGTGAGATGAAAACTTGTTTTTTTTCCTTAATGAGGAGGGAGACTGATTTACTGATTTATCACTTAGCTTCTCAAGGGTTCTTTTCATCTTCCAGCATGATTTTAAGGCCTTGAAACTGATATAGCATGATTGATATGATCTGGCCCTATTTGCTGTCAGCAAAGTGGGACAAATCCAGGAAATTTTGATCACTTTTGTTTCTTAGCTGCATGTATGATGAAACCACAGCATTTGCCAATCTGGAAGCTAACCAGATTCCATGACAGTATCCTGTTAGCACTGTGCTTGTAACTGTGGCCAGTAGAGAAGCTTCCAGTAGCTTGGGGGCAAAGCTGCATGACGGTCTCTCACTAACTACAGATGGAAGGAGTGGAAAATGGAAACTAAAACGAGAAATGACTGACCTCCAAGTAGGAACAATGGCGTCACTGCCACAGCACCTCATTTAGGAATGATTTAGTGGATAATTACAAAACATTTGTTGACTGATTTCCCTTTGAAATTAGGCAAGCCAGAGCCATGGCTAAGGGAAATAGCTTTGAAAATATTTGATTGGGTCACAGGTGGCAAATTATCAGAAAGTGATGAGCTTTTTAAAAATTAAATTCTTCCGGGGGGCCGGGATCGGTGGCTCAGCCTGTAATCCCGCGCCTTGGGAGGCTGAGGTGAGTGGACTGCCTGAGCCCGCGGGTTCGAGACCCGCCTGGGCAACTTGGCGAGACCTCATCTCTACAACAAATCAAAAAACTAGCCGGGGTGGTAGCGCACGCCTGTAGTTCCAACTACTGGGAAGGCTGAGGCGGAAGGATCACCGGAGCCCAGCAGGTCGAGGCTGCGGTGGCCGGGAGCCCCATTGCACTCCAGTCTGGGCGACAGAGTGAGACTCCAACTAAAAAAAAAAAAAAAATTCTTCCCTGGTTATTTAAAGGGGAAGTTTTAAAATCCTTTCACAAATCTTTATCCTGGAAAAGAAAATGAAATCCTACTTGGACTTAATGCAGGGTTGTTTCAAAAGAACAGAAAATTTCAGGAAAAAGCTAAGACAAATTGGCTTTAGAAGAAAATAATAATTGGAATACGTTGAGCTGAAGTAAAGGTCAGGGAGTCCGAGAAGACCAATGTAGAGAATCGTAGGGGCAAAGATAAGATTTGTCCCCAAAGATAATGACGCATATGGTATGTTTGGGGGAGGGAGGAGGATCGGTGACCTGAGACCACTTAAGAGTCTGACTTGGGTTGGGGGTGGGGGTGTGTTCGTTGGTCGACCTCTTACCGCCCGGATCTGCAGCTCCACCACCACCTCCAGAGGCATAGTTCCCTGCGTGGGCGAAAGGGCTGGGATGAAAAGATCCTTTTGCGCCGAGCTTTGGACCAGTTTTTTTTAGTGTAGTTCAAGTCCTAGAGCAAATGATCCCAGAAACTTCCCCAGGGCCCCTACCCCCTCGATCCTCCTTCCGCGCCCCCGCCCCCCAGCCGGGGTCCCTCCCACCGGGACTGGTCTCTGTTTACCCGAGCTGCAGAGTAGGCTTCCAGAAGGCGGAGGCGTCGCGTTGCCATGGCCACTCAAACGCGCCACCTTCCATGCTGTGAACCCGGAACGCGCAGTCCGCGTCCGCTACCCTGGCGCGTCCCTAGCCAGAGACTGGCCCTGTCTGGCCTGGTAGCCGGATCTAGAAATGCTAAGAGTCCTAGTTTTCTTTCCATCACCTCTCTTTATCGCCAAGCACTTTTTTTTAATGTTCAAAAAGTTGAAGCCGGGCTCGGTGGCTCAGCCTGTAATCCTGCGCCTTGGGGAGGCTGAGGTGAGTGGATTGCCTGAGCCCGCGGGTTCGAGACCCGCCTGGGCAGGCGAGACCTCATCTCTACAATAAATTTTTAAAAATTAGCCGGGCGTGGTAGCGTGCGCCTTGTAGTTCCAGCTACTTGGAAGGCTGCTGCGGAAGGATTGCCAGAGCCCAGCAGGTCGAGGCTGCGGTGGCCGGAAGCGGCCACTGCACTACAGTCTGGGTGATAGTGAGATTCCAACTCAAAAAAATAAAAAATAAAAAAGTTTAGTTTCCATTCTATAAGTGGCATGAGATCATGGCTCTGGTATAATTTAGGTACTCCTCATTTTTAGTAGCTACATGACCCCCAAGTCTTGGAATTTCTATAACAATTCCAGTGTAATATAGTTGCTTGTCCCTAATGGTATTCTCTTGCTTATGAAACGTTATGTGCTCATTTTGGTTTGGAAAATACAGCCACCATCAATAACAAATACAAGGATAATTCTTTAACAGGTTTGAAAGCTAGGCGGTGGAGAGCAGCTCATGCCTGAAATCCTGCGTTTTGGGAGGCCAGGAGCTGGAGACCAGCCTAGGCAATAGAGTGAGACCTCCTCTCTACAAAAAAACCCAAAAAATTAGTCAGGTGTGGTTGACCACGCCTGTCATCCCAGCTTCTTGAGAGGCAGAGGCAGAAGGATTGCCTGGGCCCAGGAGACCTAGGCTGCAGTGAGCCGTGATTGTGCCACTGCACTCCAGCCTGGGTGACAGAGCAAGACCCTGACTCAAAAAAAAAAAAAAAAAGGTTTCCCTTGCCAGCAACAATAAAAATCTTTGGATATCAGTCTCTCTATTCATGGCGTTGTCCAGCTTTTTCTGGGGCTTAGTTTATCTAGGACAAGTATTCAATCATATTCTCTCCCAATGAGCAGTTATGGTATTTGCCAAAGCCAAAGTTACAAGAGTTCTTAACCATATGGGAAATCGCATTTTTTCCCCAATCACTGTATTTGATAGACAAAAATGAAGTAAGGGAACAGGGATTGCTTCTTCTAGCATTTTGATAACTGGAGTTCCTTTCTCTGGAAGGGAAATACTCAGTATGATAGAGAGTATGCTGTGTCTGCATCCATTTCCTAGGACTCTGTCTCTCTATAAAAAAAGAGATACATAGGTGGGCTCCTGGCTCCCTATAGTGTCCAGATCACTGATCTGTTACTTCACAACTTGCTGGTACCCAGAGTGATGTGGGACAGGACCTGTGATGATCCTCATAGGATATCAAGGATAGTGACAACAGAAACAGATTAATAAATAAGCGTAATGGAGGGAGGAATCAATCTTCACTGAGGATCTACAAAGTGCTTAGGCACATTGCATATGCTAATTCATTTCATTCTCACAATAGCTCTTTGAGGGAGATATTATCCCTGTTTTACAGATGCAGAATCTGAAGCCAGAGAGCCTTTTGCTAAAAGCCAAAGCTAATAAGGGGAGCAGCCACATTTGAATTCTTAGAGACACAATGTTCCATTCTATGCTCTTCTTAACTCTTGATATAACTGGTCTTTCCTTGCTTGGCTTCTAAGGCACAGTTCTCTTCTGGCTTCCCTCCAACTTTCTGGCCACTTTTTCCTCTGACTAAGCAACTTTTCCAGGTCCTTTCCTCTCCTCACTCTACATCCTTTACCTAGAGTGTCATCCAGTGTAGATATTAATTAACACATGTATATAGACCTACATGTCCCATCCAGACCTCCTTTCTACTCCCCCTGACAAAGTGGAATCTCACTGTTATAAATATATGCACCTCCTCTTTATAGCAACTTCCACAATAGCAGTTTTATATTTCTTCCAATAACATTTATGATTCTTGATTACTATTTGCATAATCTGTAAACTCTGCTTGGCTAAATGTTTATATCCTAAATAGCGATCATAGCACATACTCAATAAATATTTTTGAATAGATGGTCAATGCAGAGATGCTCAAGCTAGTCTGTAGGGATTAATGTGCACAGGTCTCACCATATCAGGGCAAATTGAATATGCAGAATGACAAAGGAACAGGCACAGCTGCTTCTGCTAGTCTGCCATAGGAATAGTAAATGAGTTGATAAGGAATATTCACATTCTCTCAATTGTCCCCACCATGGTGACTTCAGACTGCCAGCTGCCATGGAGATGTGGTGGTTGCTATATACACAAAGCCTCTCACCCATCTTGCAAAGTAATCATTGAGGCTGTCCACCTCTGCAGGAGGCCAAGCAAAGCCCCTTAAGGACTGGACTGTTACCACTTCAAGATAATGGCTTTATCACTTGGATGGGTACCTCTTGGTGACAGCACAGATTCCAATGAACAACTTTTATTTCCAGAATGTTTCTGCAGTACAGCTTGGCCAGCAGTGACATAAGCATTGCAAAAAGTACACATCAGCACATTCTGTGCACATCCTGACCCCAAATAAAGCATGCACCAAATGGGAATTTCCCAAAGTGTGAATTAGCAAAGAACAAGGATATGACAGTCAGATAGTTATGGCGGGTATTTTTCTTTTAACTAAATTATAAACATTTCTTTTTAAATAACTGAAAGAGTATTAATATGAAGGGTAGAAACCATTTTTAAAAAGAAGGCACTAATTGTTGGTGGGAGTATAAATACGTATAATGTATTATTAGTTTTCTCTAGCTACTTAACAAATTCTCACAAATGTAGGAACTTAAAGCAAGATAAACCAGGCTCGGTGGCTCAGCCTGTAATCCCATGCTTTGGGAGGCCGAGGTGAGTGAATTGCCTGAGCCCGCGGGTTCAAGACCCGCCTGGGCAACTTGGTGAGACCTCATCTCTACAATAAATCAAAAGAATTAGCCGGGCGTGGTAGTAGTCCCCTGTAGTTCCAGCTAGTTGGAAGGCTGAGGTGGAAGGATCGCTGGAGCCCAGGAGGTTGAGGCTGCGGTGACCGGGAGCATGCCACTGCACTCCAGTCTGGGCGACAGAGTGAGACTCCAACTCAAAAAAAAAAAAAAAAAAGCAAGATAAATTTATTATTTTATAGTTTTGTGGCTCAAACATCCAGCACAGATCTCAAGACTAAAATTAAGGTGCCAGAGGGCGGCATTTCTTGCCTTTTCTGTTTCCTTGCTTTTCCAGAGGCTGCCTGTATTCCTTAGCTCAAAGCTCCCTTCCTTTGTCTTCAATTCAGCAACATACGGTCATGTCCCTCTCTTGCTGCCATCACTCCAGTCTACTTTTAAGTACCTTTGTGATTGCATTGGGACCACCCAGATAATCCAGGACAATTTTCCTATTTTAAGATCAGCTGATTAGCAACATCAATTCCATCTGTAACCTTAATTTCCCCTTTATCATGTAAGGCAACATATGCACAAGTTTCAGGAATTAGGATGTAGCCATCTTTGGGATCCATTATTTTGCCTACCACATAATACTTCTCTGGAGAACAATTTAATCGTGTCTATCAGGAGAACAATTTAATCGTGTCTATCAAAATTTTTAATTTGGCCGGGCTTGGTGGCTCAGCCTGTAATCCCGCGCCTTTGGGAGGCTGAGATGAGTGGATTGCCTGAGCCCGTGGGTTCGAGACCCGCCTGGGCAGGCGAGACCTCATCTCTACAATAAATCAAAAAATTAGCCAGGCGTGGTAGCGCGCGCCTGTAGTTCCAGTTACTTGGAAGGCTGAGGCAGAAGGATCGCTGGAGCCCCAGCATGTCGAGGCTAGGATGGCCGGGAGTAGCCACTGCACTCCAGTCTGGGCGACAGTGAGACTCCAACTCAAAAAAAAAAAAAATTTTAATTTGGCTTCAGCAATACCACTGCTAGGAATGTATTTCATGGATATACTTTCACAAAAACACAAAAACATATGATGCACCATTATTTATAGTTTAAAAAAATACTAGAAACCAACTAAATGTTCATTAAATAGGGTCAGATTAAATCAATTATGGTTTAGCAACATGGTAGAACACTATGCAGCACTGAAAAAGAATAAGGCAGAGCAATACATTCTAATCCTAACAATAAATAATCTCTGAAATATAAAGCTAAGAAACAAATGGCACAGAAAATGTGTAAGGCATACTACCATTTGAAAGAGAGAAATAATATATGTATATGTGTGTGTATATATATATATATATATATATATATATATACACA
>NW_007042231.1:331786-334565 GCF_000164805.1 Carlito syrichta
ATACACGCATACACACACACACACACACATACACAGAGAGAGAGAGAGAGAGAGAGAGAGAATATTCCTGAAAGGACACACTAGAGATTGCTAATAGTGGGTGTCTCTGGGGAGGAAACTAGGGTAGGGAGGTAGAATTTTATTTTCCACTGAGCATCTTTAGGTACTTTTAAAACATTTTTTGCCAAGTACTTGCATTACCTAATCCAAAAAGTAAAGCAAATTATAACAAGTAGAAAACATAAAACAATAGACAAGGTAAATCTGGGAACAAAGGAATAAGCAGAAACTGGCTTCTTCAGCCTTTTGGGCTATATCCTATATGTGGCATGCTATAAAAATATCTATGCAAGTGTGTCTGCCACTTCTGCTTCCAGTGCAGGGTTTCTTTTCTTTTCTTTTTTTTTTTAGTTTAGGAAATAAAGTTTATTTAGAAAGTAAAGAGAGAGAGAGCTTGATTGATTGATTCACCTCTCCAAGGGAGGGGCCCAAAGTTTAGGAAACATGGCGATGGCCATAGCTCAAAGAGCACATGGCCACACCAGGGTCTAGTAAGGCAAAGGTGAATGGCTGCTGGTGGTTGAATCATTTTAATCCTTCCCTTTGATGGGGGAAGGTCATTAAGGTGATTGGGTGGTGATCTGCTCCACATCATCATAAAGGGGCAGGTAAGTGCAGGTATTGGCGTTAGGTGATGGACAGCAGGCAGATGGGTGGGTTACTCACATGATTGCTGCCATGATGGTGGGGTCTGTCGTCATGTAGGTCAGGAAGGGCTGATTAGGTTAACTTGGGTCTTATGGCTCTAGGCAAATACTTGAACTAGAAAAGCTCATTAGTACAAAACAAACTGGGGAAGGAGGGTTGTAAAATAATTATCAATAGCTACCTCAGAGAAACTGGTTCTGTCCTTGGCTAGTGATTATAGGGTAGGTCAAGTGAACTGCTAGAAAAACATGAAATTTAGGTAATGTCAAAATGGCTGCTCACTGGGTATATTAAATCCATGTTATGCCCTTTCATTACCCCCTCTTGTTATTTTAAAATATTCTTATTTGTACCTGGGAACAGGGATGAAGGTCAGGCTTCTGTAGCTGCTTCCTGCTAAACAGGGGCTATAGAGGTATCCCTACCTGTCTAGAGCAAGAGGAGGGGATGAGAGGACAGAAACCATAGAGTTGCTAAGTATTTTTAGTATCCAGTGCAGGGTTTCTGATCCTGTAATCCTTGGTTAGTTTGAAGGTCCTAAAACCTCCGAAATCATAGGCGACCTTTCCTTCATGTGCATTTTTCTGGGAAAAGAGCCTGTAGCTTTCATCAGAATCTGAAAGGGGAAAAGCTAGTTAAATCAGGTTTTAGAGCATTGTTCAGTGCATGCTAAGTCCTCTATCCTGCCATCAGTCCCCTGACTACAGCAAGAAAAGGGCCACCAGGGATACCTGACAAAGTGGCAGGTAAGACAAAAGGCCCTTTTCTCTCCCATCACATTCATATCCACTTATTACAGCTAGTTGTCTCCCTTGGCAGCTGTATTCCATAATAAGTGATTTTTTAATAAACCTTCAAAGTCCTGTTCTAGACCATTTGTTTATGTCTGGACTCAGTAAACTCATTTGATAGGCCCTACAATCTTTTGAGCCAGTGAATTATTCATTTGCAGGTGTGAATAACACCAGCAGATTGAGTTTCCAAAGTGAGGTTGTTCAGTAGCATTTGTAAAAAATGTCTGAACACACACACACACACACACACACACACACACACACACACACACAAACCACCCAAACATACCAAACAATTTGTAATATTTCAACTTTCAGCAGTTATTTCCAGATCACTGATTTTTTTTTTTTTGAGTTGGAGTCTCACTCTGTCACCCAGACTGGAGTGCAGTGGCTGCTCCCGGACACTGCAGCCTCGACCTACTGGGCTCCGGCGATCCTTCCACCTCAGCCTTCCACGTAGCTGGAACCTACAGGCGCACACTACCTTGCCCAGCTAATTTTTTATTTATTGTAGAGATAAGGTCTTGCCAAGTTGCCCAGGCGGGTCTCGAACCCGTGGGCTCAGGCAATCCACTCACCTCGGTCTCCCAAAGTGCTGGGATTATAGGCTGAGCCACCGAACCCAGCCGATTTTTTTTTTTAAAGCACACACCCAGCCTTAAGACTCAGGAAATATATATATTTTTTTTAAATTGGCCTTTTCCCAAGTCTTTTTCTAAAATTTTAATAGTTTAATTTTCTCACACTCTGATATACACAGAAGAAAATTTTACCTTTCTAACTTTTGCTATGAATGTATAAAAGAGCTCAATGAGCTATACTGGGCTTTTTCCTTGGTTCTAACAAACTGCATAAAGATGAAGTTTACATTTTAAAAACGGTTAATATTAAAATCATATCATTTGGGGAAACTTTGCATTAGAGGGATTATGGGATTAGGCTGTTACCATATGAACTCACTGATCAACCACTATAAGTCACTATAGGTAACACAACAGACTTCCCTATGTCATTTATAGAAAACACCTATGAAGCACCTATGTCAAGAAAGTTGTATTTAATCAACTCACTAGAACTACACCATCCAATATGGTTGTCACATATAGCTATTTAAATGAATGAAAATTAAATAAATTTAAAATTTAATTCTCATTTGCACTAGTAGCATTTATTTATTTATTTTTATTTTTATTTTTTTGAGTTGGATTCTCACTCTGTCGCCCAGACTGGAGTGCAGTGACCGCTCCTGGCCACCGCAGCCTCGACCTGCTGGG
>NW_007042231.1:335527-336638 GCF_000164805.1 Carlito syrichta
CACTGCACTCCAGTCTGGGTGACAGAGTGAGACTCCAACTCAAAAAATAAAAAAATAAAGGAAGGGCTAAGAGGAACTAATCTAGATTAAAAGATACTTAAGACCAGGCTGGGTGCAGTGGTTCAAGCCTGTAATTCCAGCATTTTAGGAGGCTGAGGTGAGAGGATTGCCTGAGTCCCGGGGTTTGAGACCAGCCTGAGCAACTTGGTGAGACCTTGTCTCTACAATAAATCAAAAATTTAGCCGGGAATGGTGGCGTGCACTGTAGTTCCAGCTACTTGGAAGGCTGAGATGGAGGGATCGCCTGAGTCCAACAGGTTGAGGCTGCAGTGGCCATGAGCATGCCACTGCACTCTAACCTGGGTGACAATGTGAGACGCTGACTCAAAAAAAAAAAAAAGATACTTAAGACCTAACAACCAAATTAATAGGTGGACTTTGTTGGAACCTAATTCAAACAAAGTAACTTAAATATAATATTTGTCATGCCGGGTTCGTGGCTCAGCCTGTGATCCCAGCGCTTTGGGAGGCCAATGTGAGTGGATTGCCTGAGCCCGTGGGTTCAAAACCTGCCCGGGCAACTTGGCGAGATCTCAGTTCTACAATAAATTAAAAATTAGCTGGGCATGGTAGCATGTGCCTGTAGTTCCAGCTACTTGGAAGGCTGAGGCGGAAGGATTGCCGGAGCTCAGCAGGTCAAGGTCAAGGAGCGTGCCACTGCACTCCAGTCTGGGTGACAGAGTGAGACTCCAACTCAAAAAAAAAAAAAAATTGCCGCTATTGGGGAAATCTGATTATAATTTGGGCACTAGATCATAACCAAACAATTAATTTTGATAGGTATGATAATGCCCTTTTGTTTCTGTAAGACAAATAGTAACATGGTTTAGAGATGTATATTGAAGTATGTGGTGGACAAAGCAGCTTCTAGGTAAACTAAAAAAAGATATTGACTTGAACACCATCATAGCTGGGGATTTAAACACCCCACTAACAGTGCTAGACAGATCATCAAGACAAAAAGTCATCTAGGAGATCTAGAACCTCAACATGACACTTGACCAAATGGACTTAATTGATACCTACAGAACACTCCACCCAACAACCATGG
>NW_007042232.1:0-13959 GCF_000164805.1 Carlito syrichta
GTAGCCAGAACTACAGGCACGTGCTACCATGCCCAGCTAATTTTTGACTTATTGTAGAGACGAGGTCTCGCCAAGTTGCCTGGGCTGGTCTTGAACCCGCGGGCTCAGGCAATCTACTCATCTCAGCCTCCCAAAGTACTTGGATTACAGGCTACCTTGAGTTATCCTAAAGGTATTGTGTTCAACCAAGGAGTCCTCCTCTTCAGAGACACAAAGTGAAATTTTTACAAATAAAATAATACAATGCCTGTGTTCTACTTTAAAAAACAGGGGAATGGATGAGACCAGACTGGTTGACGGTATAAGGGGTATGGAGAACTTGAGCCTTGGAGAGAGCCAGGGACCGACTAGAGATCAGCCAGCCACAGAGCTCTCACCCCTGCAGGCCCTGCCCACTCAGCCTCTCAACCCTCCCCTGCCCTGTGAAACCCAGAGAAGTACAAATGCCACAGACTCAGCCCTTAGCAAGCAGCAGCCCTGGCTAGCACCTGACCAATGCTACCAACTACCCCACCCACAATCCACGCTCCCCCTCTAGCCAGAGTGACCTTTTTTTTTTTAGGTGGAGTCTCACTCCATCGCCCAGGCTGGAGTGCAGTAAGACATTCACGGCCACCCCAGTGCTGACCAGCAGGGCTCCGGTGATCCTTCTGCCTCAGCCTTCAAAGTAGCTGGAACTATAGTCCTGTGCTGCCATGCCCAGCAAACATTTGTAAAGATGAGGCCTCACCAAGTTGCCCAGGCTAGTTGCAAACCTGTGGACTCAGGTAATCCACTCGCCTCGGCCTCCTAAAGTGCTGGAATTACAGGTTGAGCCGCTGACCCTGGCCCAGAGTGACCTTTCAAAAATACCCTCCCTGCCAGGCACAGTGGTAAGTGCCTATAGCTCCTGCTGCTGCTCTGATGGCTGAAGCAGGAGAATCCCTTGAGTCAGGAGTTTGAGTCTCCACTACCAGGGCACCATAGCAAGACCCCTCCCCCCAACCCCATCTCTAAAACTAACAAAAACCCTCCCTGATGGTCCCCTCCCAGTGGCTTCTTATTCCACCTAGAAATATCTCCAAAAAAGTCTCCAAACTTCCTAGCAGGGCCCCAAAGCCCTGCATGATCTAATATTCTCTCAGTTCTTGCAACATACCAAGTTTGTTCTACCTCAGGGCATTTGCACTCACTGTACCCCTGCATGGAAGGTTCTTTTTTTTTTTTGAGTCAGTTCCTCACTTTGTCACTCAGGCTGGAGTGCAGAGGCACGCTCACAGACATCGCAGCCTCAACCTGCAGGGCTCACGAGATTCTTCCACCTCCACCTTCCAAGTAGCTAGAACTACAGGCATGCACCACCACGCCTGGCTAATTTTTTGATTTATTGTAGAAATGAAGTCTCACCAAGTTACCCAGGCTGGTCTCGAATCTGTGGGCTCAGGGAATTCTCTCTCCTCTGCCTCCCAAAGTGCTGGGATTACAGGCATGAGCCACTGCGCCCAGGTTTCTCCTCCTCCTCTAATTATCCTTCATGTCTTCATCTAAATGGCACTTTCTCCAGTGGTGTGTCTGGACCCATCCCCTTCCCAACTCCATTTTCTCCTTCCTGTCACTATCTTTCAACATATACTCTTCTTCAGAGCAGTGGTGCTCAATAGAAGCTATTTTGCCCCCAGAGACAGCTGACAAAACCTGAAAATATTTTTGGATGTCACCACTTGGAAGGAGTTGGTACTGGCATCTAGTGGGTAGAGGTCCAGGATGCTGTTAAACATTCTTCCAAGCACAGGCTGGTCCCACAACATAAAGGCATTCTGCCCCAGTGCTAATATGGTCAGGGCTAGAAGACTCTGCTTTAGAGCAATTACCGTAATTTGCCATCAAATACTTATGTGTGTGGTTACTCATTTAATACTTGTCCCCAACAGTTGTTTCTAGCCTCCCTGGGGGAAAAAATAGTCTGGTTTATCCTGATTCCTGAGCCCCAGGCACAAGCGTTTAGTAACCACTGAGTGAATAAATAACTGTAGGAGCTCAGGTTGATTAGGCACTAATCTGCCAGCCAACAGCCCTATGAGTTAGTCCATTTTACAGATGAGGAAATTGAGGTTCAGTGACCTCTATACTGGGAATATGAAGGTCTGTTATCCAAAATTAACCAGAAGCACACTCAAGTGACTCACCTGGGTATTCAAAGGCATTTCTTTCTGGATGCCAAAAGGCCCTTGTTTGGGGAAATTCCCACACAGGGATGGGGTGGGAGGTGGGTAAAGGGGACTTGATTGGATGCTATGACCGTTCTTGTGCTGTTCAGGCCTTTCTTGAAATGAGGGTGGCTTTGGGCCAAATCACTGTGCCACCTTCTGGCCATAATGGGAGCTGCAGCTACCCTGGCTACAGGAAGGTCCTTCTCTCCCCAGCTCTGGAGAGCAGGGTGAAAGGCCACCCACCACTGCCTTGAGTATTCCAGGGCCTCAGGACTCCAGGCCAAAGGCAGGCAGGGAGCTGGAGGCTTGGCCTGGGGCAGTTAAAACAATAAGTGGGAAGCAGAAGTTCTGGCTCTGCCATTCCCTGCAATCTTGGGGAGTCACTTCCCTTCTCTGGGCCTCAGTTTCTTCATCTGGAAAACGGAGTCAGTACACATCTAAGGAAGAGGTAGCTGAGGCCCAGGAAGAGGAAGAGGCTCCCGCAGGGTCCCAGGCAGGGCCAGCTGGCACTCACCGAGGTGTAGGCCCGCCCACACATGCTGCAGCAGTAAGCCTTGGCGTGCTTGATGGCGTGGGCAGAGAGGTGGATCTGCAGGGAGGCGGAATCCGAGTAGGCCCGGTAGCAGTTGGGACACTTGTAGGGCTTGTCCTTGTTGTGCTGGCGCTGGTGAGACTGCAGGGAGTACAGCAGGGGTCATGGGTGAGCAAGGCTCCCCCAGCTCACTCCCTTCTCATGCTCCCTTCGGAGGGGAGGCAGGTGGGCACTTACCTGGAGGTTGGAGAGCTGAGTGAAAGCCTTTTCGCAGCCAGGATGTGGGCACTTGTAGGGTCTGTCGCCTGTGTGGATTCTGCAATGGCAGCCCAGTGAGGTGGAGGTCCCTGACACACACCCCCAGACTGCTCCATCGCCCAAGCCTCTCAGTCCCCACCCCACCCACTCTCCCCAGTGGCCACAAGTGAACCCCAGGCACAAGCTGGGACATCAAAGCCACTCTCTCTCCCTTCTCTGGTCTCCATGGCCAGTCTGGCATAGAGCATCCCCGCTCCCCGTCAGTCCCTGCTGCCCCCAACCCACCACCCGTGCCCGCTCAGACCCAGTCCGGGCCTCCAGCGAATTTCAGGGGCTTGCTTTGACTGCATTCGGCTCCTCTCTTCTCAGAACCCAATCCCACAGACTACCCATTGGAAAGAACGCAGATTCATGGCTATGTTGGGACCTGCCCTGGCCCTGGACTCTTATTTCTTGTCCCCTCTCCAGGTCAGGCACAGATCTAAGACAGCTACATGGGCACCCCAGTGACTGAGAGAATGCAGGACAGCTGGCCCCGAAGCTCAGCCCCGTGTCCTTCTCAGGAGCTCCTTCCATCCCTCTCCTCTCAGGTGGTCATCCTGGTGCTACTATTTACTGGTTGGGTGACCTTGGGCAAATCAATGAGTATTGATTTCCTCATCTGCAAAATGGGTATATGAACCAGTCTCAGCCTCACCAGGCTTTGTGAAGATAACATCAGATAATGCATATAAGGTGTTCAACCTAATGTTGGCACAAAGTCAGCATTCAGTGGACTTTTGCCAGTATCATGATTATTCATTCATTCAACATTTATCCCATCGGGTACCTGTGCACCAGGCACCACACCAGGTACTCAGAATCAGTGAACAAAACAGACAAAACCCACTGCCTGGTGAAAATAAACAAGCATACAACAAACAAGCAAACCACACATAGAAGGCATCAAGTGCTAAGAGGAAAACAGAGCCTAAGGGGGACTGTGAAGGCCAGGGAGGGAGGGGGGCTTTTTTTTTTTTTGAGTTATAGTCTCTCTGTCATTCAGGCTGGAGTGCAGTGGCACACTCACGGCCACCCCAGCGTCGACTTGCTGGGCTCTGGCGATCCTTCCACCTCAGCCTTCCAAGGAGCCGGAACTACAGGTGCGCGCTACCATGCCTGGCTAATTTTTTTGATTTATTGTAGAGATGAGATCTCACCAAGTTGCCCGGGCTGGCCTCGAACTCACGGACTCAGGCAAATCACTGGCCTCAGCCTCCCAAAGTGCTGGGATTACAGGCTGAGCCTCCGAGCCCAGCCAAGGGTGATCCGGGTGGGGCCTCATGAAGAAAGTGACACTGGGGCAATGACTTGAGGGTTGATGACAACATGTGTCTGTCCAGCTAACCAGGTGATGGAGCAGTAGACAGAGTTCAGAACCTGTACACACTCACTGTGGCATTCCCTCTTTCCCCACTCAGGCCCTTGTACGATCTCCCAGGGCTTATCTCAAGTCATCCACTCTGACAAGTCCCCAGTGCCACACAAGCAGGCAATGAAAGGCTGGTGGGGCCTGAGCCTTGTTGGCCTAATTTACTGAGGAGCATGAGACGGAGGGAAATATAGATCTGGCCAAATGGTGTCCGCTCTTCCCTCCAAGTCTATTCTGCCGACTGGGTTGGCTCAGTTCATCAATAAAGTTGTCAGAGAAACTATGGCCCCTCTTGTCAGACCCAATGCTGGACTTAGAGATACAAAGTTGAAAAAAAGAAAACACTCCTTGTCACCAGTGAGCCCATGATGTTGGCTACCGTTATAAACACTGACAGTCCAAATTCCTTAGTGTGTCCCTTCAAGGCCTATGTCAGATGGTTCAACCTCACCTTCCTGCTTCCTACGCTACCCCCGTCCTGGTCAGAGAACAACTTCTTACCTGGCAATCATGTTGGGTGATTCTCCACACACCTCTGCCCCACTGTATCCTCAGTACAGAGGCCACACCATTCCTCTGCCAGCCTAAATGTAGGCTCATTCTTCCTGATCCATCAATAAGTAAGGATCTAAGGGGCCTCCCCTAGGTGTGTGGCTCACCCCACAGGCTCCCAGAGTACATGACAGCTCCCCATCACAGCGCTGACCCCACTGTGCACTCAGGCTACCCCCTCATCTGTATCCATGGCTGGGTGGGGAATCCCAAGGATAAGGGTGAGTCCCAGTCTCAGGAGCAAGGCCCAGGGTCCAGCCTACTGCCCCTAGCTATGCCAAGGGAAGCCTGACCCAGTTCTGAGAATCCTTATCCTCCCTGAATATTTCTGGGTGTCACATTTGGGGACATCATCCCAGGCTACTGTACCCTGTCTCTACCATGGAGGACCTGAAGGGTCATCTGGACCAGCTCCACCTGATGCAAGCTAGCACATCCTCCATTTCGTCCCATCCTCATTCCCCTCCAGGGCTGGAGAATTCATTTGGTTAGGGGCTAGGCGGCAGAAGGAACTCAGGGTCCCAGGCATGCACTGCCTTTGTTTCAAAACCTACAACAGCACCTCCCAGGTCTTCTCCTCTCCCTTCACCCCAAAGCCCAGTCTGATGGCCTTGCACCAGCCCCTCTGATATTCTGAGCTCTTTCCTACTTTCAGTCCTTTAACCAGACTGTTCCCCCCACCAGGCACACTTGTCCCTCAGCTAATACCTGGCTAACACCCACACTCCTGCTCCCGCAACCCTCCAGACTAGCTCAGGCTCCCCCAAGCACCAAGGAATCTCCTTCCCAAAAGTCTATGCACGGACACTTATTTTGCCAATGTCTGGTCACTGTGTTCTTGGCTGCCTCCTTGAGAACAGGCACTCCCTTGGGCACGTTCACCATCGCCCCTATTGCCTGGCAGAGGCTCAGTCCAGAGAGGACTCCATAAATAGCTGTAGACTGAATGGAGGCAAGTGAGTTCTTTCTCTCTGAAGTCACCGACAACAGAAATATGCTCCACATCATCAGCAACTTCCATTCCTGAGATGTACTTCATGAGTGTTTGTTGACTGACCGACTGACAGTCCTCCAGGGTCTTCAGGTTCTTCCTCAGGGACACAGCCAAGCCCTCTTGACTTGCAAACTGCCCCTCTGGCCTCCTCCCAAGTGCAACCAATGCCCAGCCTCCTCCTTGGACTCCCAGCCTCAGTCGCTCCCCTCCTGGCCTTGGTTACAGCAGCAGCTGTAGGGGTCTAACCTTGGCATGGCTTGTCAGCCTCTACTGTCTCCCTCTTTTTCCAGCCCCCTCCCAGCTTTCAAGGCCCCTCACATCCTGGCCTCGGTTTCTAAAGCCTCCTTCTTTGCCACTGCACTCCTCAGCAGGATACCCCACCAACCTCGCCCAATACACAGGCAGATGCAGGCCTCTGAGCTTTGTTCATGCTGTGCCCCTTGCCAGAAATGCTCTTCTCCCTCTGACTGGGAGGACTAGGAACCCTTCGGTACTCGATGCAGATGATCTTCCTCAACCTCCACCTCATCCTTTCCTGTCTCAAGGAAGTCTCACATCCACCAGCCTCCCAGGTCCTGGTGGGAGTTCCTTTGGGCCAGGGCAGTACCTCTGACCACTCACTTGTCCCTGTACATGGCACCAGCACTGGGTGGGTTCAGAAAGAGCTTCAGGGAACAACTGTTGGGTAAAGAGATGTCCAGACTGCCTGTTCCCACTGGCCACAAAGCTGTCGTCTCCAGTCCCTGAATTTCAAGTCAGGTCCAAGCCCTCAATTCCAACATCAGAATCCCGTCTTTGTAGGGGAGCACCCACCCCGACTCCCACATCTGTGGTGATGGAAGGCTCACCCCCAATTCCAGGGCAGTTAGTTGCAGCCAGTGCCCCTGGGCTGTCCCTCCGCCCCTATCACCCCAATCTCTCCTCAGGGACTCCCAAGACTTGCTCTGCTCTCTTGCTGGGCACCTCCACCCCATGTGAGCCTTTTCTGCCACTTCATATCCCAGCTCCTCCTCCTTCCTGGAACATGAGCACTGTACTCAAATCTCACTTCTGCCAACTCTTAGCTGGGTGACCATGGGCAAGTGACTCTGCCTCCCTCAGCCCCAGCTACTCATCTCTAAAATGGGGATAATAATAAAGATTGTATGAATTGCAAGGACTAAATGGCTTCATATGAATGGTGTTCGTTACATATTTTGCAGTTGGTTTTTAATAGATTAATTTCTGTTTAAGATAAACAATTGGCCGGGCGCACTGGCTCAAGCCTGTAATCCCAACATTTTGGGAGACAGAGGTGAGAGGATTGCCTGAACCCACGGGTTCAAGACAAGTCTGGGCAACTTGACGAGACCTCGTATCTACAATAAATCAAAAAATTAGCTGGGCGTAGTGGTGTGTGCTGTAGTTCCAGCTACTTGGAAGACTGAGGGGGAAGGATTAGCTGAGCCCAGCAGGTTGAGGCTGTGGTGGCCATGAGCAAGCCACTGCACTCCAGCCTGGGCGACAGAGTGAAACTCTGACTCAAAAAAAAAAAAAAAAGATGAACAATTTATGAAGACAAAGAAGGAATTTATTCAACGTTTAAATAAAATTATTAAGGATTCATTAATTATGACTTTTACTTCTCAGATATTGAACTACACATTATATGCAACAGCTTCAGCCATGTTGTGCTTTGTAACTAAAATAATGGAAGATACAGTGAGAGTTAAACACTCCTTGAGATGATTCCCTCTCTGTGGCATTTTTCAAATTCCTTATCCCTTACAAAGAAATAACAGATCTACACAGTACAAGGACTTATGGACACCTTGTATGTCAAAGCACCTTATGCAGGAATAGGCACATAATTCTTTGACAAGAAATGGTGTTGTTATTATTACCATGATTATTATCAGACTTGAGAAAATAAAATATCTTCCCTTGCTGCAATTTTCATGATATATGTACACAGTGTCTCACAGTCAGGGAAAGAAAAACAAAAACAAAAAACACATTGCACCCTGGATAAACAAACAAATCCAGAGTCACTCTGTCTAGTACTAGTTCTGCAAATAGATAAAACTCTGAACCCTGTCTTATAACTTACTGCCTTCCAAAACAACATTATCCTTGACTTTTCACATTGTGGTATCTGTGGCTGTGTGATGACCCTTATACATTATGACAAATGCATGAGACAATGCTGTTTTTCCACCATGAACAGACTAGCTATATCAGCAAATATGGTTTATTTTCTCTATAAGTCCATGTGATCCTTATTTCTTAGTGGGCTGATCCTTCTGATGTCTAGATTCATGTAACACTTTGCAAGTCACCTACTTCTCTAGTGCCTCCCTTTCATGCTGCAGGTCCCCAAGATGTTCAGATTTAACAGAGCCACTTGGCCACGTCACTCCCACAGCCTCCCAGACACATCTTTCTCAGCTCTGAGGGCGCTGCTCACCCTCTTTCTAACTCTACCTCTCATACTTGACCGGGGCTGGCTCTGTTTTGGACATGACCTTCTTTTATTCCCTTCATTAGTGGCTGTTGTTAGTGCCTGTAACACTGGGAAGATAGATTGATATGATCTGATGTCTGGTTCTCTGCCAAGGGACAAACAAGTAGGAAAGGGTCTCTGTCAAAGAGCAAAGGACAAGGAATCCAGAATCTGGTTGCTTCTCTAGCTTTGGCCTTTTTTTTTTTTCCCCTGTTTGTCTAAGAATTCTGGGACTTTGGGGCATTTGGGACACTCGCCTCTTTGCCTCCCTGGGTTAGGACACATCGGTTTAATTATATGTGCCCAGTGCCTAGTAAGTTATAAATTGTCTTCTGAATGTTGATAGAATTTTCTTATGTTGTTTGCTTGGTTTCCTGCCATTATAAACTCAAATCACTCAAAAGAAAACAAAAAGAGAAAGAAAAAAATGTGCCTTTAAGAATGGAGAGTAATCTCTGGGTCAAGGAACATTCTGGCAAAATATTCTCCTTCAAGGGCCAGTTAATTTTTTTTGCTGTTTTTGGTCATGTTCTTAAATGATATTTTTATACAAAGTCTACTTCTGAAAAAAACAGAATTCTTCATCATTATTATTACTTGTTACTGTTTATTAGCTTGATTAGTCTGCCAATCTTGTACTATTGCCTTTCTCAAATCCTGGTCCCTGATTCAGAAAGATAAAACTGTCAAGGTGTCTTTTATATTCAAATATTCTTGGACTATCCAGATGGTTACTGGGCAACACCAAAGATTTGATCCTTTGCTTTATAAAAAGAGGGATGTTCAAAATAACTGGGGCTGTTTTGTATTCTCCATTTTTTCTTATTTTCTGAGTCAAGGTCTCACTTAGTTGCCCAAGCTACAGTGCAATGGCATAATCACGGCTCACCACAGGCTCAGGCTCCTGAGCACAAGGAATTTTCCTGCCTCAGCCTCCCAAGTAGCTGAGACTAAGGTGCATACCATCACACCCGGATAATTTTTTTTTTTTTTTAGAGACAAGGTCTTGCTATGTTGCCCAGGCTAGTCTTGAACTCTTAGGATTAAGTGATTCTCCCACCTTGGCCTCCCAAAGTGCTGGGATTACAGGTGTAAACCCACTGCACCCAGCCTGTATTCTCCATATTTTAATTAGCCAAACACTAGAATGGTTGCTGCCCTTTGAAGTTTGTAGTATAAGTTGGCAAATCGAAAAGAAGAGAAACTCAAACTTTCTGGGTTAATTTTACATACATATTAGCCAGGCACAGTGGCTCATGCCTGTAATCCCAGCATTTTGGGAGGTGGAGGCGAGAGGATTACCTGAGCTCAGGGGTTTGAGACCAGCCTGAACAACATGACGAGATCTCGTCTCTACAATAAATCAAAAAATCAGCTGGGCATGGTGGCATGTCTGTGGTTCTAGCTACTTGGAAGGCTGAAGTGGAAGGATCACCTGAGTCCAGCAGGTCGAGGCTGCAGTGGCCATGACCATGCCACTGCACTCCAGTCTGGGCAACAGAGTGAGACTCCAACTCAAAAAAAAATGTTATATACATATAAATATATACTATGAATATATATATATGTGTGTGTTTGTGCAACTTTTTTAAAAGCCTATTTTAATGTAGAGGCTGACACAATAAGCATCAACAAAAATATTCCTTTAAAAAGATTTTGTCTCTAGATTTAAAATACCCTTGTCAATTAGTGACAGTCATAACCCATGCTTCTTGAGACAAACTAAAAGGCCCTGGAAATAGGCCAATGCTCTTGCTGCCTATAATGTGTTTTTAATCTAAAAAATTGATCATGCATTAGACCTGCATAGAGGACTCCATTCTCCTCCACTCTGATATCGTCGATTACTACAGTTAACTGACCAGAATCATTCAGTCTGATCAACAAGTCTGACCTTCCCCTCACATTTGCCTAAAGGGCTCTGCTGCAAGCTATAGGTCAGAAACGTCATCTTCTGAAAGAAATGTCAAGAGAATGATAGCCTCAGGGAAGGACTATAACACACCCACTTGGATCTTGATCCTTCAGGGTCGAGATGAACAGGTACAGGTTTCCAAGCTGGCATCCTCACCAAGACCAGACACTACCAGACGACAAGGCAGGATCCAAGAGTTCTTAGTCCAGAAGTGGATCACTTTGTAAAGTGGACTAACTAACCCAGGATCAGTGACCCAGGAATTATTCCTTAGGATTGGCTATAACAGATTTTATTGTGGCTAATGTTCTATTTTCCAAAGGCATTTGAGAAAACCTTTTTTTTCTTTGCTTTCTAATCTTCAATTTAGGAGGTTATATTTAACAAAGTAAAATAAAATATTCCTTAAATGGTGTCTTGTTCCAACTAACTCTTCAGAATTCCAGGGGTGGGGGGTAAGGGGAGCTCTAAAAATCGAATACAGATCAACTAATAAATTATCAGGGAAATTTAAAAATAAACATTTATTGAAAACAACATATATAATGGCCTTATCTAAAAAATTATTTGGAATAACTGCTTAAAAATATTCAAAGTGCCTCTATGGGAACCATTTTCTTTTTTATGATCATTAATTAGTTCTGTAAACAAGTTCAATAAGAATCTGTCCTCCTTCCTAATAGGATATAATTGGGTAAATCAAATGTGTAACCATGACTGTGCCAGAAATGTCACATTTAAAGATGAATCTCATTTAATTAGGCATGACAACCCTGATAGTAAGAAACGAGGATCGTATTGCAAATGTGGGAATGAGGCCTCCCAGGCCTCCAGGAAACTGGATTGGACCTGTTCCACAGTTTGTGAAATTTCAGTTTTTAATATTATTTTTAAAACACCAATTACTGCTTGTCCAGAATACTGACAAACCTGAGGATTCTCCAAAAAAAGGGTACCCCAAACATTACGGGTTGTACAGGCACAATATGGCAGAGTGAATTGAATGGTTCTAGGTTCCTGATCTTTGATTATATGATAAGAAATCTGCTTTCCTGCCATACACAAACACACAGGCACATAATCAAAATTCTGACCCAAGGGCTTTATAACGTCTCCTGACAGAGGTAACTCTGAAGCCTTTGTATCACATGCTCACTTTTAAGAATCATACACCAGGAGGACTTAATTAATGACACCATCAGAAAATTGCTGAAACAAATTTCTGTGGTCAGATCCGTGCCTAAGGAAGTAGGGAAATGGAAAATAGACCGACACCTTCCCCTGCTGCCATTCTGCCATTTGACTCTTACTATTGAACCTGTGCATCATGTCCCAAAGTCAGAGACACAGACAAGGTAGAACATTTTGTACCCTGGAATAAAGGATACAAAGACAATAGAGATAAATGAAATCATAACAAAAAATAAAAAAGAGAGAACTTCTATAGCATTAGGCCTCAAAATAGAGAAAACCTTGAGCTCTTTCTGTAAGTTACAAACACCACAGCAAAAACAATTTTATCCCTGACTTTTACAATGCTGATACTGGCAAACATATGACAATGCTCTTGGAGATAATAACCATCCTGTGAGAAAACTGTGTTTCTTTCTCTCTGAACAGATGAACTGCAATCTTGGTAACCTTTGGTTTGTTTTTTAAAATGCCTATTCTTAAATACAAATTCTTATTTGGAGAGCCCATCTTTCTGATGTTTATTTTCCCCTGCACAACCTTTTCTTTCCTTAAAGCATTTATATCCTTGAATCTCCCTGCACACATTCAACTAGCCTGTATACCCCATGAGGGCATGAATTTTTGTCTGTTTTGTTCCTTGCTGTATCCTCAGCATATAGAATAGTGTCTGACACAGAGTAGAGGCTCCATAAATATTTGTTAAATGGATGAATCAAAAGCTCTATTAAAACTAGTTCTATTTATTCCACAAGTGTTTGACAAATGCCTAAATGTTTACTATGTGCCACATAGGGATGTAGAAATGGAAGAGACCATGCTCATGCCTTCAAGAATTCCCAACATAATGAAGAAGGTGGGCAGATAAACAGACATGTACGTGACAGCCTACCACTGCTGTGATGGGTACACACAGGGCCTGTGGGAATACAAAATTCGGATCACTTAACCAGCTTGAGGGATCAAGGAGGGTTCCTGGAGGAAGTTGGACTGAGAGATGAATAGGAGATGGTCAGAGAAATGGGGAAAAGGAAGATGAGGGTGTCTCCAGTAAAGAACATATCATGTACAAAGGCCTAGAGATGAGATACAGTGGGAAAAGTGGTGCAGTAGTGAGAACTGAGGCCATGGAGGTCCACAAGGGCCGTACCATAAAAGGGCAATGGGCACCAGGAGAAGGTCCTCCTCGCCTCTCCTTGCACTGACTCCAGCACTAGGCCACAGGTGCTGAGCTGAAACGGGCTGCAGGAAGGCAGCACCAGGCAGGCCACTCACCTGGTGTGCTGCTGGAGGTGGGAGAGCTGTCGGAAGGACTTATCACAGTAGGAGCAGTGGTAGGGCTTGACGCCCAGGTGGATGCGCAGGTGCTGGGCCAGGTAGGAGGCGTTGGCAAAGGACTTAGAACAGTGCGGGCACTTGTGGGGCTTGGCCTCTGTATGCGACTTGGAGTGGATCTGCATCTCCGACTTGGTGAAAAAGGTCAGTGGGCATACCTTACACCTGCAGGGCAAAAGGCAGGTTCACACCTGGAAAGATCTCCCAGCTCCAACCTGTATATTTCAAGGGAGACCATCTATATCAGAGACCTTGTACCTGGGACAGATCTTTCCTGTGATGATCAGGGGAGGCACAGGCCCACCTAGGAAAGAACAGGGGGCAAGCTCCCAGCCTGGCATCCTCCAATCGGGACTAGGAAGCTCTTACACCTGGGAGAATATTTATAGCAGCCTGGGAAGCAGGTATATTCCTACCAGGGAAGACAGGCCTCATGATTCAGATGGGTTTGCCCAGGGCCACATCCCAAGGTTCTAGGGGAGAAGCCTCTAAACCTCGAAGCAGTTCTCAACCAGGCTGCATATTACAGCTTCTATGAAATACCAGTGATACCTATGGCTCCCCCACCATGCCCCTACACTCAACAAATTAACTCAAAATTTCTTTTTTTTTTTTTGAGTTGAAGTCTCACTCTGTCACCCAGACTGGAGTGCAGTGGCCACTCCCAGCCACTGCAGCCTCGACCTGCTGGGCTCCGGTGATCCTTCTGCCTCAGCCTTCCAAGTAGTCAGAACTACAGGCGTGCACGACCACGCCCGGCTAATTTTTGATTTACTGTAGAGATGAGGTCTCGCCAAGTTGCCCAGATGGGTCTCGAACCCACGGGCTCAGGCAATCCACTCACTGCAGCCTCCCAAAGCACTGGGATTACAGGCTGTGCCACCGAGCCCGGCTTAACTCAGAATTTCTAAAGGTGCAGCCCTGGTATTAGCATTATTTGAAAGTACTTCAGATGATTCTAAGGTAGAGAGGGTTGAGAACACTACTTAAAGGGATGGGGGTCCTCTCACAGCCCCAGGCTGTAGGGGTGACTGCCAGCCACAGACCATCCTGAAGGGGTGGCCAAGGCTCTATTTCCCTCCTCCACCCACATTCATGTC
>NW_007042232.1:13979-28296 GCF_000164805.1 Carlito syrichta
CACACCCCCACACCCCACCCCCACCTGGGATGTGGGTGGGACTCGCCAGGAGACCCGCCGCTCTGGCCCTGGCTCCACTCCCAGCCCCTCTCAGCCCCCTGGAGGGCTCTTGGAGCACCCCAAGCCTACCCTGCCCCAAGCCCACCCAGACCCCGTCCCACCGAGACCCCCACCTGTACGTCTTGCCCTCCTTTGCAGTCTCGCCCGAGGCCAGGATGGGGTAGGGGACTACTAGGACAGGCGGACCCCCTGGGTTCTCCGCCTTGATCTTTTTGCGGCCGCGTTCGGACTTGGGGGGGCCAAGCAGGCCATGGCCCTGGATTGTCTTGATGGAGTCCAGGAGGGGGGGGCTGGTGATCCCTGAGATGAGGGTGGGGGACGAGGCGATGAGGCGGCTCTGGCTGGTGGTAGTGGGTGTGGACGGGGTGCTGGTGCCCGTGCCCGTGCCCGTGCCCGCGCTCGATTCGGAAGTGCTCACAGCCGGGGTGCGGGAGGAGAGCCCAAGACCTGCGAAGACACAGAGAGGGGCAGGGGTAAGGGGAGCGGCAGAGGCCAGCCCAGCCTGACGTCGGCAGGTGGCCCTGCCTCTGACCTTCTCTTTCCGGTTCGTAGGTTATCGCCAGGGCTAACTGAATGAGAGCTTGTGTGTTTATAAGATGCCTTAGATACATTAAGACTAAACTGAGTTAGATACCAAAATTATTTGGAAATAATTCAAACTGCAGAAAGAGACTGAGGCACAAAGATGTTCACTAGTGTCTTATTTACAATAGAAAAATGTCCAGGTAACTGAAATACGCAACATTAAGGAAGGAGTCAGTAAACAGTGATCAATTTCCTCTACTGAACTGCCCATTAAAAAGGAGGTTATAATGACTGGGTGTGGTGGCTCAGCCTGTAATCCCAGCACTTTGGGAGGCCGAGGCAAGAGGACTGCCTGAGCCCGGGGGTTTGAGACCAGCCTGGGCAACTTAGCAAGACCTTGTCTCTACAATAAATCAAAACAATTGGCCAGGTGTGGTAGCACGTGCCTGTAGCCCCAGCTACTTGTAAGGCTGAAGAGGAAGGATTGCCTGAGCCTAGCAGGTCAAGGCTGTGGTGGCCATAAGGGTGCCACTGCACTCCAGCCCTGGCGACAGCATGAGACTACAACTCAAAAATAAAAATAAAAAAGGAGTTATGTTTGTTTGAACAAACCACATATGTATGAACAGAAAAAATTAGTAGGCAAGGATGTGCCAAAATATGATGTGGATGGTAGAATTAGGAGTAATTTTTTTAAAACTTGGCTTAATTGTACTTTTTGATTCTTTGACAATCAACTTTTTTTAAACTTCTGTAAAAAGAGTTATTCTTTTAAAAATGTGGAGACTAGAAACACAGTATCAAGTTAAGTAGACAAAAAGGTGAAGATGATATCTAACGTGTGGTTCAAACTTTTTTTTAAAGAAACTAGGCCAGGAACACTGGCTTAGGCCTATAATCCCAGCACTTTGGGAAGCTGAGGCAAGAGGATAGCTGACCCCAGGAGTTTGAGACCAGTGTGGGTAGCACAGCAAGACCTTGTTTCTACAAGAACCAAAAAATAGCATGGTGGTGCATGCCTGTAGTCCCAGTTACTCAGGAAGCTGAGGCAGAAGGATCACCTGAGCCCAGGAGGTCAAGGCTGCAGTGAGCAGTGAATGTGCCACTGTACTCCAGCCTGGGCAACAGAGTGAGATCCCGACTCAAAAAAACAAAAAAAGAAACTACATCTGGTGCACTGAAAAAGATAATGTCGAGCTGGCACAAGGATATTTTGGACCATACACTGGTGATGGGAGTGTGTACTGGTGCAGACTTAATGGAGGGTAGTTTGCCAATAGCCATTAAATTTTAAAACACAGAATTTTTTTTTTTTTTTAGTCAGTCTCACTCTGTTACCTAGGCTGGAGTGCAGTGGCATGCTCATGGCCACCACAGCCTCAACCTGCAGGACTCAGGTGATCCTTTCCACTTCAGCCTTCCAAGTAGCTGGAACTACAGGTGTACACCACCACACCTGGCTAATTTTTTGATTTACTGTAGAGATGATGTCTCACCAAGTTGCCCAGGCTGGTCTCAAACCCCTGGGTTCAGACAATCCTCTTGCCTCTGCCTCCCAAAGTGCTGGGATTATGGGCATGAGCCACTGTGCCCGGCTCAAACATATAGAGCTCTTGACCAAGCAATTTTATTTCTAGACATCTACCATAAAGAAATATTCAGGGCCAGGAGCAGTGGCTTACACTTGTAATCCCAGCACTCTGGGAGGCTGAGGCGGGAGGATTGCCTGAGGTCAGAAGTTTGAGACTAGCCTGGTCAAAATAGCAAGACCCCGTCTTTACAGAAAATAAAAATTAAAAAATTAGCCAGGCATGGTCGCGTGTGCCTGTAGTCCCAGCTACTTGGGAGGCTGAAACAGGAAGATCACTTGAACCCAGGAGGTCAAGGCTGCAGTAAGCTATGATTACACCCCTGTATTCCAGTCTGGCTTACAAATGGAAGGGAGGGAGAAAAAGGAAAGGAAAGATGCATACATGAGCACATGAGCCTTCTATACATACCTACAATCAGACATAATTGGACAAAACCTGTTTGTCCTTAGTATGGGCTTTGTAAACAGATGGGCCATGCTCATTTAGAAGGACTGCACAGCCACTGAAACAAGATCGATGTGAAGCAGTGTGCTGTCAGGTAAAAAAACAGATATGAGCCCATCTATTTTAAAGAACACATTCATACTACATACATATGTATGGACAACTTATGTATGTATACAGAGACAGATCTGAAGAGACACATCAAAAGACTAATAGTGGAAGAATAATTTTTCTGGCAAAAGAAGATTCATACTTTATCTGCTTCTATGTTATTTGAGTCTTCTACCTGGTGAATTCATCCATTTTTAAAATCTGATTTAAGTACAATAAGTTGTAAAATGCAATAAATTACAGAAAAAACATAAAATTCTAACAATAGTAGGACTAAGGCTAATTGTTTTCAGCTTGTCTGCAATTTCTCAAATTTCTATAATGACTATGTATTACCTTTGCAATAAAAATTGGAATAAATGTGTTCATGAAAAAATGCAATTAGGAAAAGCAAGTTTAAGCAATGGATACAGCCCTACCACAAGCTCAGCAAAACATACACATATATTAAAAAACAAACAAAAAATACGGCAAAGGCAGGAAATGGACCACAGGCTCTCCAAGCTACTGGGTTGGGAGCTGAGGATTATAAGTGGGTTTTTTGTGTTAGTTTCTCTTTTTTCCAAATTTCCTTTAATATGCTTATATTACTTATTTAATATTACTTTTATAATGAAAAAAATAAATTTAATAAAGTCATAATAACAAGGCACGTGCAGCGTGTGGCTGGGGCCTGGGGAGGTTTGCCAGGCTCTATAATTCTTGGGTGTCTCTGAGAAAAGGGAGAAGAGAGGGATAGTGGCAGAGGCACCTGGCTGGTGGCAGGGGGCAAGCCGGGGGAGGAAAAAAGGCCCAGCTGCAGTGACCTCAGAAGAAAGCCCATCTGCCAAGCTCCAAGGAGGGCATCAGGCGGCTCCAGCCCCTTGACACTACTCCGGATGTCCCCAGGATGTCTTCCTGGTACTCCTTCCTTTCCAAGACTGAGCTCACATCTTTCCCCTGCCCAGTACCTCTCCCAGCAATTCTATCACAGGGGCAGTGCCAAGTGTCTTGCTTACTTCCTCCCTCTCCTAACCCTCCTACATACTGTCCAGCACCAAGCCCAGCCTACTCTTCTTCCTCAAACGTACCTCAGATCTGTCCACTGCTCTTCATCTCCCCTTCCACCGCCTTGCCTCGGCCACCATCCCTTCCTGACCGTCTTCCTGCTTCCATGCTTGGGCCCTGACAACCCAGTCTCCACCTCGGAGCCATAATCAGTCTTCTCAGCACAAATCTGAGCAGTTCCCTCCCCTACTCAAAAGCCTTTAATGGCTCCCCACTGCCTGAGGGTAAGGTCCAAACTGCTTAGTGAGGCCCTCAGGGCCCTTCATAATCTAATGCCTGCTTCCTCTCAGCCTCAGCAGAACTGGGCATAGAAAAAAAGGTTTAGACATGGCTCTGGAAACACATGCTTGTCTCTGCCTCTTACTAGCTATAAACCATGGTTGCACATGACTTTCATCTTTATCTGCCTCGGTTTTCTCATCTGTTGAATGGAGACATTAGGGAGAACTGCATGAAATTGCTGTTTCTGAACGCCAAAAACAGTCCATTGTCGTACCTAATACTGATAGCACCCACCTCACAAGGCTGCTGGAGTAATAAAATGAATATTGGTAAACACAACTGGAGTCAGATGCCATTATCATCATCTTTTACCCACCACCCCAAGAGATGGTGCTTTTCTTGTACACACATAAAGGGAGTACACACACACACATACTCCCTTTACACCTGCTGTAACCTCCCCCTGCTCCATTCCCCTAGTTTGCCCCAGACCCTTCCTTGCATTTTGGCTCCTCCAAGGGAGTCTTCCCTCACCCCTCAATCTGGTCAGGGCTGTTCTCTGCGTTCCCAAAGTTCTCTGTGTTGACTTGAACTTCCTAGTGAGCCACTGGATAGCAACCCTCCCCGTCGTGTCCACTGGGGGAGAAGGGTCCTTCCAGTAGAGGGTCGGTGGAAGTTCAGTAGCTGTGGCTAGTCTAACCAGCCCCGCCAGCCACCCCAAGCTCTCCAGGACCCCCAGGCCCTGCCTGACTGCAGTGCTCTCCCCTAGCCAGGTCCGACCCTCAACCAAGCCCCCGCCTACACCCTCCCCGCCCCGCCCAGTCCTCACTAGCCCCGCCCCAGGCCCCTCCCACTACCCCGGCCCCGCCCAGACCGTCGTACCTGTGACGGTGCTGGTGGCCGGCCGCGCGTGCAGCGCCACGTCCGGCTGCGGCACGGCCTGCGGGTGCAGCCCAGGCACCTGCTGCAGCTTGGGCAGCGACATGACGGCCTGGCTGCTCTCGGCGGGCGCCGGAGGCACTAGCAGCGGCTGCTGCGACGAGGCCGACGTGGGCGGCAGGTGAGGCGGCCGGATCTTCTCGGCCATCAGCTGCTCCTTGATCTTGTTAATCAGGACCAGGTTGTCCAGCTGCGGACGGGAGACGAGAGGGGCTGAGGGGGCTTGGGCCGCGCCCCGCCTCTTCCCAGGGCCCGCCGATCCACCCACGAGCCCCCTGGCCCCGCAGGCCTCAGCCAAAACCCGGGGCAAAGTGAAGCAGCTCCAACATGGGGAGGGCGGCCGGAGGGGCGACGTCAGTCTTACCTGGCTGGGCATGGTGGGAGGAGGGGGCCAGAAGTAGGGGTTGTTAAATCGAGGCTCGGCCATCCTGCGGGGAGAGAGCGACTGTCACAGGGAAGAGAGCCCTCCCCACCGGCCTGGGGCGAGCTCCCGCCAGCTACGCCCACTCAAGTCGGGGCCAGTGTCTGGGATCCCTGCCCCCGCGGGACCCCCAGCCTCACAACAGAGCATGCCTCCCACCAGGCCCAGGGAGCCACATCTCCAGGCTGAAGAGTCTGGAATTCAGTGTCCCCCTCAGTAGGCCCCAGAGAGCAAAGGTCACATCCAGACCAGACTGCTCCCAGACCAGACTGCTCCCAGCCCACCCTCACCTCCTACACCTTGCTGCTGACAGACCAATCTCCATTCCCCAAGAAGGCCCTAAGCTGTAGAGCCAACCCCATGGATCCATGGATTCCACACAGAACACTGCCGCCCACCCCAATCCAGAGACAAACTAAGGTGTTTTGGAGCAACAACTTTGCAAATGGCCACAGAGGAGAAGCAACTGCCCATCCCTGATCCCTACTCGTCTGCCCCCTGCCCCCTTGAGTACAGACAGCCTCACCAAAATTCAGGGGGCAACCAGATATAGCCTTTCTGAAGGACAGTTTGGAAGGGCAATTTATAGAGATCCAAAGATTATTACCCTTTGACTCAAGAAACTGTACTTCTGAAAAGTTATCTTCAAGAAAAGGGCAGGCAACATGTGGTTGTGCAAGGACATCTGCAACATTTGGCCTACAAGGATGTGTATCAGAATGCTGTGCTTGAGGAGGGGGTTGCGGTGGCCTGAAGCTAGGGCAGTTGGGGGCTCTTTAGTAAAAGTATGCGATAGTCTGTCTGGTGATTCTCACCTGTGGAAAGTTCCATGGCAGGCCTGTGTGGTTAAAAGGCCTTTTCGACCATGGCAGTATTCAAGATGGGCCTTCAGGGTTGCCTCAGTCTTCCAGAGGGTTTGAGTGTTCCTGCAACCCTAGAGTAAGTCAAGAGGTGACTTACAAGGATCATGTTGGACAGAGGTATTCCACCAAGTCTTGCTCCCTATCAAGTTTCTCTTATCGTTCTCTTACAGAAATTACCTAACTGGTATTGTTGTTTAAAATAAATTGTTTATTTTGTCAGGAAAGGCCAAAATGAAGTGCCTTCAAGCACTTTTCCTGGTCTGTGAGCCTTGAGAAGCCCCTATTGGAACTGTAGGCATAGAGTTGCAGGAGAAAACGTTCAAGTAAGAACAACAATCTAACCTCAAAATTTCTTGTTTTTCATTTTGGAGTTGGAGTCTCACTCTGTCGCCCAGGTTGGCATGCAGCAGCACGCTCACAGCCACAACAGCCTCAACCTACTGGGCTCAGGTGATCCTTTCACCTCAGCCTTCCAAGTAGCTGGAACCACAGGCATGTGCCACCACGCCCAGCTAATTTTTTGATTTATTGTAGAGACGAGGTCTCGCCATGTTGCTCAGGCTGGACTCGAACCCCTGAACTCAGGCAATTCTCTCGCCTCTGCCTCCTAAAGTGCTGGGATTAAAGACTTGAGCTACCGCGCCCGGCATAATCTAAACATTTTAAGAAAGAATTTTTTTTTTTTTTTCTTTTGAGTTGGAGTCTCACTCCATTGCCCAGGCTGGAGCCCAGTGGCACGCTCCCGGCCACTGCAGCCTCAACCAGCTGTGCTCCAGCGATCCTTCTGCCTCAGCCTTCCAAGTAGCCAGAACTACAGGCGTGCACTACCACAGTCAGCTAATTTTTTGTTTATCGTAGAGACGAGGTCTCGCCAAGTTGCCCTGGTGGGTATCAAACCCACAGGCTCAGGCAGTCCAATCGCCTTGGCCTCCCAAAGTGCTGGGATTACAGACTGAGCCCAGCCAAGAAAGAACTTTTATATGAATTATCTCTTGGGATCTTTACTTGAAAAGTAGGCCTAAGAGGTATCATTATCCCATTTTATGGATGAAGAAACTGAGACTTGGAGAGAGGGGAAGGAAAAGACCTGTCCAAGACCACAGGGCTAGGGTGCTGAAGTCAAAATTAGAAATCAGATTTGCTCAAGCTGGTTCCTCTGGGGAATTTGCTTTGCAAACCCTGGTCTTTGATAAAGCAAATGCCCAAATGCAAATGGTTCGATACCTATATGCAAAGTCCTTGCCCCTTACTCCCAGCCTGTGGGCCATTTTGGGTCTAAGCCTGGCCAGGTTGGGGGTCAGGGCACCCTCCTCTGGGGCAGCTCCTTCTTCTATCAGCCTGCTCCCACCACCCACAGGCACCAAGATGCTCTTCCCTCTGCCCATCCCTTACAGCCCAACACAAGAAGTACTCCTTGCCTGGAGTTCTCCCTGGCTACTCTAGACCCCTGGGACTTCTCCTTATCTAGGGAAAAAAAACCTCAAAACAATAACAATGAAGAGGTTGCAAGTTACCAAGTGACTCTTGTGCCAGGCACACTGACAAAGGCAGGGAGGTACTCTCATCATCCTCATTTTACAATGGAGGACACTGAAGTTCAGATAGATGGAGTCACTTGCTCAAGGTCACACAGCAACTAAGCAGACAGCTGAGATTCCCACTTTAATCTGCCTGACTCCAAAGTCCAGCTCATCAGTCCCTTCACTGTTCAGGGATCAACCAAGAACCCTGCCTGTACGCTTGCGAATAAGCCCTGACTTAGGGCATGACATGGCTGCAACCCTGCAGGTGAGCACCCACTTACTCACTGTCTCAGCAACTGTCCCAACCCTGTTGTCCACAGAGGGAAACATGGAGGGACCAAGCTGTAAATCCAGGGTGAAGAGGCTCCAGGGCTGGGGGACAGGGAACAGGGGAGCCTGGGAATTGGATACACCTGTCTTGTTCTTCTGGGTATCCCCAGCACCTAGGCTCAGAGGTTATCAATCATGCGAGTTGCATGATGGAATGAATAAGGGAATAATAATCAGAATTATTTGAAAGCCAATCCCATACAATTATCTAGGTTTACAAAGCTCTTCTCTTCCCAGTGGCATTCTCATCAAAACCCAGGAGGATGGCAAGTAGGGAAGAATTTTCACCCCCCGTTTCACGGAGGAAGAAACTAGAGCACCAGGAGGGAGGCATCTTGCTCCAGGCCACATGAACGGGAAATGGGAAGCAGCACTGTGCTGCAATGTTGGGTGTCAGCCCTCTAAGCCTCAGTTTTCCTCTGCTTCATTGCCCCCCACCCTCTTAGCACAGCATTCAGTGCCCTGTCGATGGGCCTGCCTCGTCTCTGTCTCTTGGTAAGAGAGGCAGGCCCGTAGGCAAGGCACTGAATGCTGTGCTAAGAGGGTGGGTTGGAATGCTGGTGGTGAGAAGGTATCAGGGAGTATGCTGACCTGGGGGGTGGGGGGCAATGAAGCAGCGGAGATGGCTGAGGTCATAAAGAAGTCTGAGCGTCCAGTGAGAGTTGGGGACAGGGAACAGAGCAGCCAGGCAACGGGAGTTGAGGGTGCATGCCCACGGGACAGGGAGGCTCGCTGGTGCTAGTGCAGGGCAGGCAGGCTGGACAGGGCCCCAGGCACCAGACAGAAGCCAAGACTCTGCATTGAGTCCTAGACACAGTGCTGATCCTTGCAGTGGGGCAATTAAACTGTCATTTTGTTTTTCTTCTAAAAGGTGGAAAAAGTTGCATGAGTGGATGGATGACACACTCCCTTCAAAAACACTCTGCTGATGGCAGCCAGTCCATCTATCCGTCTACTCGTACTGGACATATCTTATGGGCCAAACTGGGACCAGTGCTGGGGGACCTGAACCAGGTGAGAAGAGCCTGCCCTCTGGGAGTCCCCAGCTAAATGGAGGAAGCAGACAAGTGACCACAAGTAACCACAAGCTTCTGCCAAAAGGAACTCCCTCCGACGAGACCTGCCACATACCACCAAGGACCTCCATGTGTTCAAAGCTGATGGGCCACCTTCCAGTGCCATCCTCCAAGGCCTCCCTGCCACCTGAGTCCTTGGAGAAGACCTGTGTGCCATGACCTCTGGGTTTCTTACCTTCTCAGCTTCCTGTGCAGCTCCCCAACCCCTACCTCTTCCCCAGCTGGGCCCCACAGGATGGGGTGGGAGTCCCCTCTCTCCCCCTGGCCTCTGTCCCTGGATGGCCCATCCACTCTAGAACTTTAACAGCCAGCCACACCCCAAACTCCACCGCCAGGCAAGCCTCTCCCTGAAGCTTCAGGCCAGCTCTCCAGCTCCCTCCTTCTGGGTTCTCCTGGGTTACTCAGACTCAGCAGGCCTGAGCTGGACCTGGTCTTCTCCCGTGACAGGTACCTCATCAAGTCATCCCCAACCCTGAGAGGGACATCACTCGCTGCCCAAATATCCTGCCACAGACACACACTGACCAAACACTTCCCTCCCCTTCCACCTCAGACCCACCACCAGCCATACCTCAGGAATCCATTTCCAAAATCTCTTTCAAACCCACCCAGCCTTCTTCACAAGTTCCAGTTACTGGCACTTCACCTGGACCATGGAACAGCCTGCTTCATGTGGAGCCCAGCCTACCCAGATTCAAATCTTGGCTCCAACTCACCAGCAGTGTGATCCTAGGCAAGTCACCTGCTCCTGCCCCCCACATTAAGAGATTAGCAGTCCAGAGCCAGGGGCCTGACCTGGCCTGGAGAGGATCACAGAGACTTTCCAGGGGAGGTAATGCCTGCCTTGGGTCTTAAAGGATGAGTGAGAGTTCGCCAGACAAAGGAGGAGTAGGGAGCATTCCCAGCAGAAGCAACAGCTTGAGCAAAGGCCCACAGGCGAGAAGCACAAAGGGTTCCGGTGCCCACGGGGAGATGGAGATGCAGCTGGAGCCAGCAGCCAGGGCCAGGCCTAGAAGGCTGTTCCCTAACCCCTCGGCCTGGAGCTGGATCTGAAGCAGTGGGTGATGGGCAGAACCTGTGGTTGAAAAAGGCCCTTCTTAGTGCTGTATAGAGAGCAGACTGGAGAGGTGGCAGGGGAAGCCCCTGGGGAGCAGAGGGGAGAGGCAGGGGCCGCACCTGGGCCAGGAAGGAGAGTGGTCAGAGAGGCCTGGCTGTTGGTTAGAGCAAGAGATTGAGAAAGCATGCAGGTCGCCCCTCTGCAGCAGAGCCTGGGAGGCCCTTTGGATTCCAATGCAGACAAACATGGCCACAGAAACATGCAGACAGCACCAAACCCAGACACATATGACAGACACAAACTGATAGGGACCCAGGAACTGCTGTGAGAGGGAACCCACAGTCATCAGGACACAGGAGACTGCTCCAGGAAGGCAAGCACATGCCTCCCCCAGAGCAGACCCACTCAGGGAGGTTGGGATGAACACAATGCCTTAATCCCCCAAAGAACACACCCCTCATTGACAGATTGCAACCTGGAATCACAGGCTCCTTACCTAGAGTGTCCTTTCCCACTTGGTGAACTTCTACTCATCCTTCAAGACCCAGCTCAAGTGTTCCCTCTTCTACGGAGCTTTCCCTGAACCCCCAGCCAGTCACTTCCTCTGTGTTCCCAACAGCACCTTGTATATGGGAATAACAATAACAATAATAATAAAATGGCAGCTACCATTGATTTCAACATCTGTGTGTTGAGTATGTCATGATTCAAGACACTGGATCTTCCCAATGACTCTGTGAGATATGCATTTAACAGAAGAAGCTGCAGCACAGAGAAACCAACCAATGTGCCCCAAGTCACACAGCTAAGTGATGGAGTTAGGATGCCACCCAGATCCAGTCCAGCACTACAAGGCCAATCGCACTCAGATGGAAAATTGTCTGTTTCCCTGGGTACCTTCCCCACAGGTACCTTCACAGATGGGGCTGTTGCTCATTCGCCTCCGCCAACATCTAGCCCAAAGGGGCCACGTGCAATAAGCTGGGAACTGTGTCAGGACATTTGACAGCCATTGTTTTACTGTTACAACAGACCCATCGTACAGTTGAGGAAACTGAGGTCCACTGAGGTTAAGCAACTTGCCTGAGGTCACAGAGCTGAATCTGGATTTGAAACTAGATCTGTCCATACCTTCTCCCAGAAGGGTGGTCTCTGAGTCCAGCCCAGAAAGCTTCACAAAGGGGCACTGGGGGAGAGGAGACTTAGGGAGGGGTCCACCAGGTGCCATGCCCTGCCACCTGGAGACATTCAGACCTAGAAAAACGGACAAAAAGAGGATGGGCAGTCCAGGGTGGAATGTAAGGAGCCTCGCCACTGCAGGGCAGGAGGGTGCAGTGAAGCATCTTATGTCCCACCCCACCCCCACCCCCGTCCCCAGCTCATCCCAGACATTAAAAAGTGAGATTTGGGCTGGGTGTGGTGGCTCAAGCCTGTAATCCCAGCACTTTGGAAGACCAAGGCAAGAGGACTGCCTGAGCCCAGGAGTTCGAGACTAGCCTGGGTAACCTGGCAAGACCTCATCTCTACCATAAGTCAAAAAAATTAGCCGGGTATGGAGGCGTGTGCCTGTAGTTTTAGCTAATCGGAAGGCTGAGGTGGAAGAATCCCCCGAGTCCAGCAGGCCAAGGCTGCGGTGGCCGTTGAGTGTGCCACTGCCCTCCAGTCTGGGCAATAGAGTGGGACTCCGAAGCAAAACAAAAACAAAAACAAAAAAGTAAGATTTCCCCAGACCCCATGATGGCCACATGAGAACTAGCTCCTCACAAAGGAAATGGGAGAGAGCAGGACCCAAAACCATCCGGACACTATGATTACAAGAAGGTAAAAATAAAAACCTGCGTCAGAAAAAGCTTTGAGGAACGACGCCCAGAGGGAGGATGGGGGCGTGGAGGGGAGAGAGTACATCTGGGGCTGACTTGTTTTTTGTCTTTGTTTATCTGATTTTCAAATTCAGAGCAACTGAACAACACAAATGTAGCTCAGTTGCTTTTATAGTGAAAATAATAAATTCATTCTTAAAAAATGAAAGAGAGAAAGTGATTGGTAGCCCAATGTCAGGAACAGATGGAGGGTCTAGAGGTGTGGAGGAGCAGGGGGAGGTCAGGGTCAGCTGCCAGTGGGCACGCCATTGACCGCTGCTTGCCAGGCCCTGCACAGCCCATCCTTGAGGCACATACGACCTGTGCCAGGAAGGGTGATGTCCGATCTGCACCTTGAAGAGGGCTAGAAACCCATGGAGTGGGGAAATAAGAGGATCCCTGCCATGCTCCCGCCCTGGTCCAGGCCCCCTTCAGCTCTGGCTTCAGCAATGGCAAGAGCCTCCTCACAGGTTTCCCATTTCCCCCCTCATCCCCACTCTATTCTCCTATGGCAGTCACTGTGTTATTTCTAAAACAAAAGTCAGATCACAACCCTGCTCTGCTGAGAACCTTCCATAGCTCTCTCCTGCTCTCCAGAAAACGTGTGGATTACTTAGGCCCTACATGTGTGGACCCTGCTGACCTCTCTGGCTTCACTGGCTGCTTCACCTTGCCCTGCCCAGCCTGGCTGACAGTCTCCCCGTGCCACGGGGCTTCCCTCTTGGCCTTTCACAAGCTGCATCCTCTCCCTGGTGCCCTCTGCCCTGCATTTCACTGGCTAATTCCAACTCATCCATCAGGCCCCAGCTTATAGGCCACTTCTTCTTGGAAGCCTGCAGGGACCACTCCACCTCCACCCCTGGCTGCTCTGGGCTCTCCTTGCTGCTCTCTTTGTCCCCTGCATCTCCATCATCAGAGCATTTCTCACTCTGTCTGCTTCTCATCCATCTGTGCTGCTGGACACGTGCTCTGTCAGGGAAGGATCATGGCTGAGTCATTTACCTTTTAAGCCATGCACAATATCTGATAAATATTTGAATGAATGAATGCTTAGGTGGAGGGAACAGAAAGTGTTGTGGCCTGAATGGAAGAAAGCCCCCTCTCCCTGCTCTACGTCCCCTCCACTCAGTCTGGCACCATGTGTCCCCTGTGTTGCACTGTTCCTTGCATCCTGTATCAAAGCCCCATCTTCCAGTTGATCTGAGAAGGGGCTGTGTGTGTCTCTGTAAAGACTAGCAGACCCCAAAAGGATGTTAACGGCTAATAAACACAGGATATGGTTCTGCTTCCCTAGCAATGAAAATTCAATGAGCTTCACCTGTCAAAGTACAAAAAAGAAAATGATAACACCTAATACTGGTGAGGGTATGGTGAAATTGGCACTCCCATAGATTATTAGCAGAAGCATAAACTGGAACAATCATTTTTGAAAGCAGTATGGCAATAATGTGTCAAGAGCTCTAAAAATGTTCAAACTCCCTAGCCTAGTGCTCCCATTCTTGGTCATCATCCCTAGAAAATAACCGCAAAATAGAAAAAGTTACATGCACAAAACTGTTTCCTTCAGTGTATGTGTGTGTGTTTTTATTTAACAATAGCAAAAACCTAGAACAGCCAAAATGTTAAATAGGGAGATGATTCTGTAAGTCATGTCACTCAGTGACATAGTCCATGATCGTTAGTAATAGCCAATGTTACTGGCATTGTAATGACTCATTTAACACTCATATCAACCCATCAGGAACTGAAGTCACAGAGAGATCAGGAAATTTGTCCAAAGTCAAGCAGCAAGTATGGGATTTGAATTCACAATCGGGCTCTGGAGCCTATGCCTTCCACCCAGATACAGGATCCATCAAAAAGAAGGATTAAAGCCACCCTGCTGCCATTTAGAAATAACTCATGAGGTAACAATAGTCAGGGAAAATGGGGAAGATTTTTTAAATGATATGTATAGATCGAGTGATGACATCTATATAAAAACTGGGTGCTGAGAGAAAACAGGGGTTGGTGGTGTTTTGGGCTTGGGGTAGGGGCAGAGTGGAGGGTGGGTTTTTACTGATTTCATGTCCCTATTTTCTGATTTTTCCACATGTCACAGCAGATGGGGAGACAGGCCTGCAGGAGTATCATTAGGTGACTTTTTAAAGGAATATTTTATTTATTTATTATTTTTTTTTTTGAGTTGCCCAGACTGGAGTGCAGTGGCCGCTTCCGGCCACCGCAGCCTCGACTTGCTGGGCTCCGG
>NW_007042232.1:28549-38734 GCF_000164805.1 Carlito syrichta
TCTCGAACCCGCAGGCTCAGGCAATTCACTCACCTTGGCCTCCCAAAGCACAGGATTACAGGCTGAGCCACCGAGCCCGGCGGAATATTTTAAATAACACCAAAAGTTTGGGAATCTTTGGCAAAGCAAGACGTCTTGAATGAACTCTGGCCCATGGCCCCACCTAGGAATCTGGCCTACAGCCCTGTAAGTTTACCCAGGAGGGAGAAGCACAGGCCCACTCAAAGTCCCAAAGCAAGCCTCCAGCCCAACCAGAGACCCCATCCAGGACAGCAAGGTCAGGAAGGGATGCCCAACCCCCTCCAGGAACTCTAGCGAGAAGGACCAACTGGAAGGAGAGCCTAGCCAAGCACTCATTCTCCTATTTAAAATTCTTGGGGGGTCGGGTGTGGTTGTCATGCCTGTAATCCCAACACTTTGGAACGCCAAAGTGGGAGGATCACTTGAGCCCAGGAGTTCAAGACCAGCCTGGGCAACATAGCAAGATCTGTCTCTAAAAAAAAAAAAAAAAAAAATTGCCTGTAGTCCCAGCTACTTGGGAGGCTGAGGCGAAAGGAATATCTGAGTCCAGGAGGTCAAGGGTTGAGGCTGTGGTGTGATCATGCCACTGCACTCCAGCCTGCGCGAGAGTGAGACCCTGACTCAAAAAAAAAAAATCCTTCTTGGGTTCCCATCACTTTTAGGGTGCAGGTCAAACTCTACAGCCTGACACCCAGGCTTTGTCAAAGTCCTGCTTGCCATACCCATTCCTCCAGGAATGTCCTTCTGCACCCATCCCTCCAGCCTCAGGGCCCCAGAACAAGGTGCTTTGCACAGGCTCTGCCCCTCCATCTGGGAAACACACCACACAGCTGGAACCTGCCCTCAAAATTCAGCTCAGCTGTCACTGCCTCAGATGAACTGTCTGGTTATTTGTCTGTGCAGTGCCCCAGTAAGCCATGAACTCTCGAGAGCAGGGCTTGGTCTGGTTCTCGGTTACAGCCCCACACCCCATTCACCCCACAGTTCACTCACCTCTTCCCTCAGATCTCAGTTTAAAGGCCACTGTCTGATGTTTCCCCCATAGAAGCCGGGCTACCCTCTTAAACTCCCCCACGGCCCCCTGCGATCTACCCTACCCACCTTTGACTCATGCCTCTAAAAACTCCCCCAGGCCTAGCTCCCGGTCAGCCTGGCCCCACCATGGACACTCATATCAACCCCAGAGCCAAGTGCTGCCACATTGTAGGTGCTCAAGTGCCCAGTACTCACTGGGTGCTCAACAAATGTTCACCGAGCGAATGGATGAGAGGAAAGGTCTTTCCACACCAGTCTTAAAGACTGACAGGCTTCCCAGGAGAGCATTCCCAGCTGAGAGGCAGTGTATGCAAAGGCATGGGAAACTGCTGGACTCCTAGAATAGCAAAGGTTCCCCAGACACAGTCCCTGCCCCAGAGAGGGGCAACAGCTACTGCTGTGGTCTGGTGGGGTAGGAAGGAAGACTAGTGGCAGTATTCCCAAGAGGGCGAGTTCATCTCACTGAGGGAGAAATGAAGATGTCATGAAGGTGGGACTTACTAACAGAAGGGGAGATTTCAAGAGGGAGATGCCAAGGGAGGTCATGACAGATGGAAAGAACCGCACGCGCAAAGGTCCAGAGGCGGGAAAGCACATGGCTTCCTATTCAGTCAGGAGTGAGGGCTGTGCAGGAATTCACAGGCGAAGGAGGGAGAAGGGGCCAGGGCTGTTCATAAAGGGCCAGAGTTCCAGGCTAAGGTGCTTGGATGAAAGGCCCTGAGGGACCATGGGAGGTCCCAGAGCAAGGGAGGGTCATGGTCAAAGTTTTCAATGAACAGGTCATTATGGAACTGGAAGGATGGCCCGGAGGGAATAAGTAGATGTTCTAGGAGAGAGAAGCTGAGGTTGCCCAGCTTTCAGGCTCCTGAGACCCCACATGCCCAAAGTCTGCTTCCCACAAACCTTCTGCCTTCCATGTGGCCCACTCCATGTAACCTAGAGCCCTGAGCCCCAGCTGCTGTGCCCCACCCCATTCCCAAGACCCTGCCTGGCCAGGCCAGCCTTGGAAACTCACTCCTGGGAACTTCCTGTGAGGAAAGAGGCTCCTAGGGTCCTGGATCCAATTAGGCTGGGTTTCCACAGCGCTGTGGGGTGGGGAAGGGTGGTTTACATTGTGATGGCTGAGCTAATCCGAGTGGGAGGAGCTGCTGTCTGTACCCAGGTCACTGGGAGCTGGCAGGCTGCCCCCTCCCCTCCCTGTCCCTCTCACTCCCTCTGGGACCCCATCCCCACCCCCAGCTCCCCAGGGCAGTTGATCCTCTCTGGAAGCCTCAGCACCCTCATCTAGGGATCAGGCCATGACTCCCTTCTTAGGGCTGAGTTCTGCTGGCTTTGAACACATGTCCCTCTCAGCTGCCATTTCTTTTGGGGGCCCCCAGCTGCCATCCCCATAGGGAACTCCTAGCACCATGAAATGATGATGATGATGAAGACAGTTATGTCCTCCACACCAGGCACTGTAAGACGCCTCAGCAATACTTCTCACGCAGGCTCCTGACAACCCCATGAGTTAGATACTGAGAACATTTTGAAACATCACACATATTCAGAAAGATGCTCAGAACCTAAATGGACAGCATAATGATTTATAAAGCACATATCCAGGGTACCTAAGAAGCCCTCACCCTGTATCCCTTCTCAATTACAGTCATTGCATGTCCCCCAAAGTTTTTATGACTATCTCTTCTTTGCTTGGGGTCAGAAATGAGGCTCAGAGAGATACTAACCTGCCAGAGATCATAAATTAGTGAGGGTAGAGGGAGCAGTATCCTCTAGCAAACACATTTCTTCTCTGGGCCTCTGTTCTATCCTCTATAAAATAAAGGGATTCAACTAAATCACAGCCTGAATTCCTGGACCCTCAAAGGGACATGTGGCAACTCATGGGTTAAAAGCAGAAATTCTGGAACCAGATAGCCCCAGTTCAGGCCCTTGGGATTGTTACCTAAATCCCCAAGCCTCAGTTTTCTCATCTGTAAACTGGAGGTGTCTCCATGGGGTTGTTGTGAGGATTAAATGAGTTAATATGCATAGAGGCTTTAGAATCTTGCCGGTTATACAGTAAGGACTCCTTAAGCGCTTTAGCTGTCATTGTTGTTGTTGGGTCCTCTAAGGCCTAGGGAGCCTTTTCTAACATTCCAAAGACCCACGTGGAAATCTGACCAACCAGTGATGCTGGAGGGAGGGGGAAGGGGAGTGTAGGGGGCAGTAGCATTGGGCGGCTTTCAGGACCCACAGGGACTGCTCTGCTGACTGGCAGAGATCCAGGTCTGGGATTAACTCAAAACAGGAAAACCAACCGCTGAGCCCCTGGACTGGCCCCCAGGAGCTTTCTAGACAGGTCCCAGTGGTCCTAGGCAGAGAACCCCTAGCAGGCGGCCATAAGCCTGCTCCCCTGCTATATCTCAGGACCCCAAGGACAGGTAGCCTGTGGCATTAGACAAACAGAACTCAGGCCTGGGGGGGCGGGCAGCAGACAGAGCAGGGCAAGGCAGCAAAGGGAAGGCTGCGCTGGTCAGAGCAAGGAGTGGGGTGGGCCTGGAGTGGACATATGGGTGGGGAAAACACCCCATGGAAGACCTACTACAGGTCCTGCCAGACCAAGTCCCTCCTGCCTCTTCATCTCTTACAGCACCCCCACACACACCCCCAGGTCTCAGTGCTACCATCTTCCAGAAGGTCCAGGCCAGGTGTGGGTGTAAGCATGAATCAAGGGTGTACATGAGGAATCTTGTGCAAGGCCCAAAGTTTGAGGCTATGTTCCCTCGGGTATAAATGAGTATGTGTGTTCAAGAAACATCTATGTATAAGAACACACGTGTGCACAAGCAGACCTGGGTTAGCAGAGCTGTGGGCAGATGAACAGGATGTGTACAAGTCTGAGAACATGCATGTGAACAGACACATGGCTGTGTGTTGTTTCCTGGAAGGGTGCACCCAGGTGTGTGTCTGGCTGTGTGATCCCACAGGTGGCAGGAGCGTCTGTACATACTTCTGTGTGACATGTGTATCATGTGGATGTACACTACAGCAGACATGCCTCCTGGCCCCTGGAGGCCCAGTTCAGAGCATCTGTGGTAGTGTTTCTGAACAGCAGGGAACACCCCAAATTGGCAAAGATGGGGAGGGGGACATGGCTAATAGTGGAATAGCTGATGATGTGAATATGCACGATGTGGGTTTGAATGTGTTGGAGTGTCTCTCTCCTAGAACATCTCCTACTTATTCCCTCCAGGCTATCCTTCTAGCCCCATAATGGCCTGTCCATTGAAAACCTTGACCGTGACCCTCCCTTGCTCTGGGACCTCCCATGGTTCCCCATGGCCTTTCATCCAAGTACCTTAGCCTGGAATTCTGGCCCTTTATTAACAGCCCCAGCCCCTTCTCCCTCCCCTTCAGCCAGGTATCTCCCCGCAAAGCCCCAGAACCTGGAATGGCTGACTAGACTGTCCCCTCAGGAACTCTGAAGCCTTTGCCAAAGCTCAGAAAAGGACCCAGATGGTGGGGACCCCACTAAGGATATCCTTGTGGACACACAGATGCGGCAGAGACAAGGCAAGGTCCCTCAGATTCCAGAGCCAAATCCTTCGGCCTTCCCCACATACCTTGTCCACTAAAGGTACTACTCAGTCCCCTCCCCACATCCTACTCAGCCTTCAAGGTTCAGTTCCAGTCCTGGGTTCCAGAAAGCCATCCTCATCATCAGAGCCCCAACCACTTCCACCACAGCCAGCTTCCTCAATCCCATCCAAGCACCAGATACAGCCTGAACACCCGAGAATACTGCCCCCATTGCAGAGGGGAGGAATTAGGAGCAGCTACCCCAACAAGGGCTTTCCCCTGCCTTTGTACCCCAAGAAAGATAGTGTGGCAGCCTGTTGTCTTCTGGGAAGCAGAAAGTCCATCAGGTGGAGGCACATGACCTTGGACAAGACCAGATCTTCTCCCTTCCCATTTCTATTTCCCCAAAGGGTAAAATGAGGTTTAACTAGATGATCTGGGAAGTCTGCCTCCTCCTAATAGTACATGACTTTAGATCTCACATGATTCTCCAAGAATTGTATATATAAATATCATCAGATACAGACTTTTTTGGAGAAATAACTGTTATCGCCTTTCCCTAACTACACCAAGCCTGTCCAAGTACCCTGGACAAGTGCTGAGCACCGGACTATGGAGACAGGAGGAGCTCAAGAAATATGGCAGGTTCACACACCCATTCATTCATTCATACATTCAACACTGTGCACTGAGGCTGCCTGCCTCAAGGAACTCACCACCCAGTGGGAAGAGGCGGCGGCTACTGAAGCCAGAAAGCCACAAGGTCAAAGGCACTGGGAAACCATAACCCTAACATGACTCCCAGGGGTTAAGTCACAGGGGAGGAGCAATACTTCATACTTGGTAAAGAAGAAAATCTTCCTAACAATGAGAACTGCCTGACAACAGGAGGCTGGAGGCCCAGTGAGGAGGGAGCTCACTAGAGGGGGTTTCTAGCAGAGATCAGAGGCCCTTCTGACAGGGGTGTGGGAAAGGGATTCCTGCTCTGCGTGGGGGTCAGGTGAGGTTGGGCTCCCTCTCAACAGGTGAGGAATTCTAAGGAGGAGTGCCAGAGTGCCAGGTTCAAATCCCAGCAATGGCCCCAGTGAGTTACATGAACTTGGGCAAATTACCTAAATCTCTCTGTGCCTCTTCTATAAAACGGGAATAAGAATAACAATGAAGATTAAATATGTTAATATTTATAAAGTATTTTAGAACATGGGCTAAGTAAGGCAGAGTCTACTTTGTAAGATTCTCGATCTAAAATCAGATCATGCTAAGACTCCAAGTGCTAAAGGTTCTGAGCTGAAAGCTTCTCAGATGCTAAGGTTCTGAGATTGGAAAAGACTGGGATTCTTAGATTCCATGATTTAATCATCTCATTATTTCCTAACAACAGCCCAGAGCCTCCCTAGGGAAGGAGAAGACAGACCCAGGCGTAACTTCATCTCCTAGGCACTGCCCAGTCGCCAGGGCTGCTGCCACACCTGGAGCACCCAGCATGTGTCACTTCTACTAAAAGCAACAGCCACACCACACCAGAACCACCTGCTCACTCACTCACTCACATGGGGTTTCAGCACGTTCTAGTGGTGTAGACAGGCAAGAAATGCAGATAACAAATAAACAAATAAATGAGAAGGTTTCAGATACTGATAAGAGCCACAAGAGAATGAACAGGGGCTAATGTGACAGAGGATGACAGTGGGAAGCTATTTTAGAGTAAGTGGTCTGGGAAGGCCCTCTGAGGAGCTGATGTCCAAGGGGAAACCCGTGCAACAAGAAGGTGCCAGGTATGCACACACTTTGGGGAAAGCACTCCAGGCAGGGGCATGTGCAAAGGCCCTGTCAACAAGCTTTGAGAATTCGAGGTGCAGAAAGAAGCCAACGTAGCTAGAGGTGGTGTTTGGGGCTGAGGAGGGGGAGCTGAGGTTGAGAGGTGGGCAGGACCTGGACTATGAAGGGCCTTGCAGACTCAGAAAGAACTTGGGATTTTTTTTCCTTCTAAATGCCTAGAAACATTAGAAGAGTTTCAGCAGGGGATGACAAAGCAGAGCAGGGCTTTCAGGGTCCCTGGATCATTTGGTTCATTCTGAAACCACCACCATGGTTCTCAAAATCAAGGCAGAGACCAGGATGGTAATCAATAATCCTTACCTGGATCTCCTATACATGCCTGGCCAGGGCCGGGAGATGTCACAGACACTGTCTGGTTACCACTCCCAACAACCCCCAAGAGATTCACAGACAGTAGACCAATTTAGAGATGAGAAAACTGAGGGTCAAAGAGGGACAGAATGTGCTAAAAGTCACACAAGCCATGTGACACACTGGGGCTTAACTTCAGGACCCAGGTGCACCACTGTGATGATCTGAGGAACTCCTTTGGTGTTTTCTTCTCTTTTCTTTTGAGTCAGAGTCTCACTCTGTAGCCCAGGCTGGAGTGCAGTGACATGCTCACGGCCACCACAGCCTCCACCTGCTGGGCTTAGGTGAACCCTCCACCTCAGCCTTCCAAGTAGTTGGAACTACAGGCATGTACTACCACGCCCAGCTTATTTTTTGATTTATTGTAGAGATGAGGTCTCACCAAGTTGCCCAGGCTAGTCTTGAACCCAGGGCTCAGGCAACCCTCTCACCTCAGCCTCCCAAAGTGCTGGGATTACAGGCTTGAGCCACTGCGCCCAGTCTTCTTTGGTGTTTTCAAGACTCCTGTTTTTGGAGAGAGCTTCCCTAGAGACTCCTGGAGGCACCAGGAAATAGGGCCCTGACTAATGCTTTACATACCTGTGGCTTTAACACACTTAAGGACTATATTTGTATCTCCCATGTCTGTCCAACCTGGATCATGTAAGCTGAGGATTAGATAAGACAGATGGACAAACAGATGGACTATTGAGATTACTATCCAATAAACTAATGAATGGACGATGAAAGAATAAAGGAATGATCTAGCAACAAATGAATGAATAAATTCGCCAATGGCAAAACAAACAAATGGAGGGAAGAATGAATGACTCCTCACTTTACAGAAAGCAGGGCAGGTAAGTGTATGGCCAGGGAAGGGCTGGGGCCAGCCTGGCTTCAGACCCAGTCCACGCCTCACCCATACGCCTGCCTTCATTCCCCAAAATTAAGCCTATGCCCCAGTCCCTGACACCGACCGTGTCTCCACCAAGTATTGGCCATTATTCCATGGTGCCACCACTAGCAAATGTTGTTCTCCCAGCTCCGTGTACCCTGGTGGTGGGCAGAGTGTTTCACTCTCCCTCTGAGTATATCACAGAGGAAGGGAGTCAGGAGACCAGGGCTCTGGCCCTCATTAGGACCTGAGTCACTAGGTGACTTCCAGCCAGTGGTTTCCCCTCTCAGCCCAGATGAACCTATAGGGCCTTTCCAGCTCTGACATTCGTTGAGGGGTAGGCCTCTGGATTTTTACACAGTTACCAGGTTCAACAGAAGAATTTGAGACCAAAAACTACAAAGCAGGAAAGAGCCCTGCCCACAAGCACCAAAGTCCACGTAGGAAAAGGCCTAGACAAGGAGTCTGCAGGCCTGAGTTTACGCACTCCTCTGCCACTGTTCAACCTCTCCGAGCCTCAGTTTCCTAACTGTTATCATGAAATTAATTATCCCTATCTACACAATTTCACCCCCACTGACTTTCTAGTAGAGCCCAATGTGATAATGACCACGCACCACACCATGCAAACTGTAAAGTTCGGTTCTCCAAGAAATGATTATAATGACAGGGGTGGGAGGGAGTAAAGGGATCATGCTGTCCCACTGCAGTCCAGTTCTGTTCAAAATGAATCTTTCCAGGTTACGGCCCCCAGTGAAGAACAGCAGAGAGAGTCAGCAGTGGGAGCCTGAACACCTAGATCTCTGGCTCAGCTCTCCTACCTGGCGGTGTGACTTCGGGCAAGTCACTTCCCTTCTCTGGACCTCAGTTTCTCCATCTAAAAAAACGCCTGGCTTGGTACCCTCCGGCCCAGGCATGCCAAGCTCCCCAGTTCTGAACCCTCTAACCCCAGCCTTCAACTCCTGACTCTGTTCTCAGGGAGCTCACACTGTCCAGTGGAGCCAGGACACATGCCAGGAGTGAGACTAGAGGGGTCTTCCCTCCAGGAAAAGCTGGGGCAGGAGTTAGAAAGGCTCAGGCAGAGTGCAGGGTCCTTCAGGGACAGTCTTTCCAGCAGGAGAAAGGCCGGACCCAACTCTACCCAGGCGCCTTAGGCAGTGCCAGCCACCCCAGACCTGTGGCCTGAGCTTTCAGAGACCCTCAACAGTCTGCAGAGCCAGTAGGCCCTGACCTGTCCAACAAGAACTTAATCGAAGTCGAAACTGTTTCCACTCTTCAGGGTGTAAGGCAGGGTGGTGGGAATAAGAGAGTACCACAACGGGGAGGGTCACACCACGGGGGACTAGTAAGCCAGCCAACCTCTCCTGCCCCTCCCCTCAGTCAGGACCCACTGGGGTTGCAGGCCTGAACCCAGCCAAGAGCCCACCATAGGGTGGGGTAAGGGAACATTCTCCACCAGATGCCACCTCTGGAGGCCAGGAGGACCACCAAGTCGGGGGAAGGACTCTACAATTGCAAAGGGCCGAGCACACTTGCCTGAGGGTCCAGGGGTCACCCCAATGCCTGGGCAGGATTCCCACCTACAAGGGGGTCCTGGCCACCCATGAAGGAGACAGGCCCACCCTCACACACACAACTCCCGAAGGTTCCATAACTGCTCCAGGGCAGGGTGGTGAGAGAACAGGATTATTTCCTCATGCCAGGAGTCTTAGCTGGAAACCCTGGGCCCACTCCGAGCGCCTGGGACCAACCCTCTCCCCCAGATCTGAAGACATAGTTCCTTACAGTGCCATTTTTATAGAGCCCCTTCCGAAAGACGTTTCCTGGTTCCCCCCAAACTCCCATCCCCATCATCTCCCCGGCGCAGCTCTGAGGAAACCGGCAGTTAACTTTTCCCAAAAATCCTGCAAAGGCGGCTGGCTGGGGGGAGAAATGGACCCCGAGATCCTTTTGCGGCATTTCACCGCCTTCCCCCCAAAAAAAGAAAGAAAGAAAAAAAGAAAAGAAAAGAAAAGAAAACTTTCGGAGTTAACTTTAAATTCCCTGCCCTCCCCCCAAAATCGCCCGGCAGCTTCCCTTTTTTTTTTCTTTAAAGTGCAATTGCATTGTGTCTCACCTCCCCGAAAGGCTCGCGGCTCTCGCCAAAGAAAAGGAAAAAAGCCAACCCTTCGGGTGCCCCCTCTGCCTCCAGCCGCCTCTCCCACATTCTCAGACAGTTTTATTAAAATTTTCAGACAAAAGAAAAACAAAAATGGCAGCCTGGCTTATTTTTAAAACAGGACAGGGACGCCATATTCTGCAGATCTGCAAAAAAAGGGAGAAATCCGGCACTGGCCGCTCCACCGGGCCGGCTGCAAAGTGCGCGAACCGCGCCGTTTGCAATCCGTTTATTTGCATTAAGCCCCATGAATCATTGTTTACCGGAGAATTGCAGCAGGTTTGAATAGCCCGGCTTAAGAAAACACACACACGCACACACACACACACATACACACACACACACA